>NC_084595.1:14074764-14374764 GCF_033807715.1 Cololabis saira | reverse complement strand
GTCTGCCGCTCGGCCTGGCTCTGGAGCAGGGTCCGTTTGTGCCAGGGACGCCATCATCCGCTCCGCCGAGTCCCCACGTCAGTAGTGAGAAATGTGGGATTTCAACGCTTAATTCTACACCTCGAGCATCGCTACGTTATGCCTAAGTCTGTTCTCACCACACAGCAGCACAGGTTGCCACTGGCAGTAGAATTTATCTGACTTTGGAAGTCCTGACTTGTCAAACAGTCCATTTTTAGTAAATGTGTTTTCTAAATTTGCTTGATTTTTTGATATTGGCTTTTTCATGTTGATGTCATTTATTAGGGCCCGAGCTCTTTCTTTCTTTCTTTCTTTCTTTCTTTCTTTCTTTCTTTCTTTCTTTCTTTCTTTCTTTCTTTCTTTCTTTCTTTCTTTCTTTCTTTCTTTCTTTCTTTCTTTCTTTCTTTCTTTCTTTCTTTCTTTATCCGACGAAATGAGGGCCTTTTCGTGCCTTAAGCCCCACAATACGGTTTGACGCCATGACCGAAACCGAACAGGAAGTCGGACATTTTGAATTCATCTTCGGCCGTTTCTTCGCCCGAACCGTAACGTGCACCCAGGTGTGTTATACATCAAAATGTGGGTCTCGATCCTGCGACGAAGGGCATTACTTTCCTCAGTCAAAAACGTTACCGTGCCGACGATAGACGCCAAAAAGCGCGCCCCCCCTTCATCTGCCCATATTTGATATTTGATAGATCCTATTTTCTGCCATAACTTTTAAATGGTATGACATACGGAGTCGTGGTGCACAAGTCTGTAATTTTCCTTTTTAGATATGAAATATTATCCAGTTTAACACCAACTGTGTGGCAGAAATTTGTGTAGTTTCACAAATGTTTGTATTTCGATGTTTTGTACATCAGTAAAAGTACAGCAGAAGTTGTCTTACTGTTATTCTTGTATTCCATGGTTTGCAATTACATACTTTATTTTATCTTAAAGTGTACATCTTGAACTACCAGTTAATTCAGCTGAAGTAGGTTTCATTCAGGGCTGTTTTCAAAGTGGCAGACTCCAGCTTCCACATGAGAAGACTGATAGCAGGTAAACAGGAAGAGGGGTTGGTGTGTTCTGACAAAGACTGGTTTGATTAGAAGGTTAATTGTTTTGTTGACGATTCTCAGAACTTAATACACACACTATTCTCAAATCACACCATTAAAGACATTCTTCCAGCCAGCTGGTATCTTTATTTCATGTCAGGAAATCAATTCAATTTGTTTCCTAATTACTGAATCAAAATAATCCCATGTCTCATCTTGATTTGACTGTTTTTTTATAAATAATTTTTGCTGAAAATTAGCAGGCTCTTATTAGGGCCCGAGGACTGACAGTGCAAAGGCACTATTGTATCTGTAGGAATTTTTTTTCTCGTTTTTTTTTTTTTTTTTTTTTTCGACGAAATGAGGGCCTTTTTGCCCCCCTAAACGTGCCCCAAAAGTCACCAAATTTTGCACGCAAGCCAGGCCTGGCGAAAAATTTGATATTTCATGGTTTACAATAATGAGCGTGGCCTAATGGCTCAACAGCGCCCCCTAGAAAACTTTGTGCCTCAAGCCCCACAATACGGTTTGACGTACATGCACGAAAATCGTTACACATCTGTATCATGTTGCAACTTAAAGAAAAGTCTGTTGGCGCCATGGCCGAAACCGAACAGGAAGTCCGCCATTTTGAATTAATCGTGTAATTTTGGCACAATTTATGCCATTTCTTCTTCAACCATAACCTGCACCCAGGTGTGTTATACATCAAAATTTGCGTCTAGATCCTGCGACAATAGGCATTACTTTTCTCAGTCAAAAGCGTTACCGTGGCGACGATAGTCACCAAAAAGCGCGCCCCCCCTTCATCTGATTGGTCCATTTTTGATAGTTTCTACTTTCTGTCATAACGTTTGAATGGTTTGATATAAAGAGTTGTGGGTGGTGTCATCAGACTCGGTTTTGAGTCCTTGAACATAATTGGTGCAAAGTAGCCCCGCCCCTTCTTCTGATTGGTCAATATCTTATAGTCCCTATTCTCTGCCATAACTTTTGAACGGGTTGTGATAAAGACATGTGGGTGGTGTCATAGGACTCGGTATTGAGTACTTGACCTTGATTGGCCTAGATTAGCCCCGCCCCTTCTTCTGGTTGGTCAATATTTGATGGTGCCTATTTTCTGGCATAACTTTTGAATGGTTTGACATAGAGAGTCGTGGGTGGTGTCATCTGAGTTGGTTTTGAGTGCTTGACCTTCATTGGCATGAATTAGCCCCGCCCCTTCTTCTGATTGGTCGATATTTGATAGATCCTATTTTCTGCCATAACTTTTAAATGGTATGACATACGGCAGGGGTAGGCAATTCCGGTCCTCGAGGGCCGGTGTCCTGCATGTTTTAGATGTTTCCCTGCTTTAACACACCTGATTTTAATTAATCATCGTCATCAGCTTGTCATCCAGGGCTGCACAATTCTGTTAATGACACAGGTACTTTTATCACGGTGTGCTGAAGCAGGGTAACATCTAAGACATGCAGGACACCGCCCCTCGAGGACCGGAATTGCCTACCTCTGACATACGGAGTCATGGGTGGTGTCATCGGACTCGGTTAGGGTTAGGGTCAGGTTCCAGCATTTGTTCTGTTCTGTATTAGGATGTGTGGATAATAGTTTTGTTTTTAACAGCTCTAGATTTGAAGACATAAACCCTGTTTTTGATGCATTCCTTTAATCAACAGCGTAATTAAAATCAGATGGGAGAAGAAGTTGTCACACCTGATGTTCATAGATCATCATGCCTCCAGCCTCATCCTGAGTCTTTTCCTCTCCATCCACTGAACACTTGGCAAAGGCGCAAATGACAAGAACAATACTTGTGAGCTAATTAGGATTTATGACACAGATATGAACGTTTCCGGTTGTAATGGCTCCAGGTAGAAGAGCATCTGTGGCTGTGTGTTGATGTGAGGAAACCAAACTTCGTCTTGAACAGCTGACTGGGGTCTTGTTGAAATGTACAACAAAACTACATGCGCCGCTGCGGATTTTGTCATTGTATTGCTCCTGCAGCATTTCCTGTAATAATTCCCGCAGTAGGGTTTTATCAATTTACTATCAATGCAATACAATCTTACAAAAAACAGTAAAAAAAACTGCCCATATTGTTGGGGCGGGGGTGGGGTGATGCGATTACCAGTCTTGGCTTGAATTCAGGCAGAATATTGTGTGTCAAGAAAAAACATGCAATCAATCAAAGTCGCATCCGATGTGAAGGATGGCAGTCTTCATCCGGCCTCAGAGTCATGACCAGGCAGCAGTTGGATCCGGCTTGACGTCGCAGACTTGCACTCAGTGTCCATTCATTTCAGCCCACATGTGCTTTACAGGGCACCAGATAAAAAGTCTCATGGGAAGAAAAAGGGGGCCTTGATCATCACTATCACCACCACTGCTAGGATTAGGAGGGGGGGTATTACAGCACAAAATCAAGTACTGAGACAGGATTCCACTTAATGGGCTCCGTTTCTCGGCACGTCGTCATGATCGCGCCGCATGTTTCATCCATCTCTTCTTCTCATGAGAATTTGGCGTTGGCCAAGATGAAAAAAGAATTGTGGATGTTTTTGTGAACAGAATCAACTGACAGATTCTTATATGGATTCCTTGAGCCCCCCCCCCCTCAGAAGAAAACAATTCTCTTATTTGGAATTCCCTTGAAGTCAGACTAAAGAATGTGAACCCTTGATGTTTTAGTTTTAGCATCTAGTCTCAGCTCTCTGACTGACTGAAGCCATCACTTGACACTGTTTTGCTCTGGGACATTTTAGCTGTGGAATAACTGCTCAGACATTCTGGGGAGGCAGTAAGAAACACCCAACTGTGTCACTATCTTAAAATGTAAGTGTTTATGCCACTGAGCCCGCTCCTTAATCTACCTTTCATCTCCGTTCAGACGATGAGCCAAAGTAGTATTCAGATACATCACTCCACCCTCCCCAAGTCAAAATGCTCTCCATGCCATGTCTAGTGCATCATCTCACATGTTTTACTGTTGCAAGGGCTTCTAGGATGCCTATGTTTTTGCTTTGATCCTTCTTGAGACTAGCAATAGATTGCTCAGTATTTAGACGTGATCAGATACTTATAGGATTTATGAAGCTTCGCAATCTGCTCTCTACAAACATAGCCAAGGTTCAAATCAGGGCTCTGTGTTTGCAGCTCTGACAAAGGACATCATGTAATACACATCATTGCCAAATCCACGAACACCGTCGGTTGGCACATCGTGCATACTGAACTCTAATCCCCAACAAAAGCCAGTCTTTTGACAAGCAATGCAGAAAAGATGTTCACCAAAACATTGTAATTACAGTTTAAGACCAGAGTGAAAAGAAAAACAGCCCCGGAAGGCCCAAGAATCCATGCTGTCCCGGTATATTCAGTATAAAGAGATAAAGGATATTTGATTACTTAAGAAATGTTAAATGTGGTATTTGATGTTTTTATTTATTTTATAATTTTTTTTTTCTTATGTCATCCTTCATTAAGGGTAGAGGAAAACAATTATGGCTGGGCATCAATGGTGATAGACAACCTTGGACATGGGTTTTGGTCAACTATCAAAAAAAAAAACAACCAAGAAAAACAAAGAAAATAGTATGTCAGCTTTTCCAAGTACATTTTTGATGATTAATAAACGTCATGGAGGTTAAATGAAGATGGCACAGGAAATTTGAGGATTTTTTTCATTCACTGTGCATATATATATATATATATATATATATATATATATATATATATATATATATATATATATATAAATAAAAATACATATATTAACCCCCAATAGGAAACATTTTAGTTCACAATTAAAAGCACAACGAAGCTAAAGTAAAGGATGATAAATCCTCAACATTCACTCATCTTTTCATGTGAATTATGAGCCACAGTTGGTTCTGATCAATGAATTAAGTAAACTTTTAAGGGATGGAATCATCTTAGCTTTCCCAATGATTGGTGGGTGTTTTTTTATGATAAAATGAAGCAATGGAGCTCCTCTCCTCAATACATTAGAGTATTTGAAGAGCTGCCATTATCACTGCCACTGAGACATGTCTTAGTGAAATAATGAAGAGGAAAAAAAACTGTTGGACTCCAATGGAATATCGTTCCAAAGGAACATGAAACCAAAAATGGCATGCTAAATGCTCCTCAAGCATCTCAGAAAACTCTGTGTATTCTGGTCACATCATACCAATCTTAAGGAAAGGTGTGGGCCAGGAACACATCTTAAAGCTTAGTGTGATTGTTATGAACATCATTACATCCTTACAGATTAAACAGCTGTGAGGTCTGGAATACAGCAGGCAGACTCGAGTGCAGGCATCAGATTAAAGAAGTTTACAGTTGTTGCTATACACCACTGTCGAGACCCGCGAGTTAGTTGGTCTAGCTTTTATGTGGTGACATGAACAAGATAATACCACACAATGAAGGAGGAGGAACACGGTATAAATAGATAGGCACACAGGTGAGGCACATATTAACTCATGTGTCTCACAGGTGCAGACTATGATGAGTGACTGGGGAATCCTGGGAACTGTAGTCTGGGCCGGTGATCAGTATGGTGGAGAAGCTGACCTGAGTAGAGGAGGAGGAGAAGCAGGCAGAACAACTGCTGACTGGATGATGACAGGGTTAATGTTTGGCCATTACATCTGAATATCACTTGTTCAGTTTCAGTTTATTTTTTACTGTATCTTTTTATTTTTCATACTCATAATTTATCCTTATCGTTTATTTAGTCTGAGTTCATGTTGTCCGACTTTGAGCTGCTGTAGCACCCGAATTTCCCCTCTGGGGATCAATAAAGGACTTTCTTATCTTATCTTATCTCATATAAAGTATATTCTTTGTCAAAGTTTATGTGGTGGTGTAAATTTCACCCTAAATCATGAGTGGGAAGTTCCTGTCCTCGAGGGCCGTGTCCTGCATGTGTTATGTGTCCCTGCTTAAAGACAACCCTGATAGACACGGCATTGTCATTATCAGACTTGTGTACACCTTGATGATGTGTTGATAACGATCTTTAATTGGAATCAAGTGTGTTGAAGCAGGGAAACATCTTAAACGGGCAGGACACGGCCCTTGAGGGCCAGGAACTGCCCACCCCTCCCATGAATCCATCTTTACATGAAAATGGACAGATCTAAAGATCATCTACAAGAAGACATAAACATGGATCCTTCTGACTAATGACATGAGTAATATCTTGATTAGTTTATGGCATTAGAACAAGCTTTTCATAACACATGGTTTGTAAGAGATGCACCACATTTCCACTGTTTCTAATTAATTTACCAAAATACTATAACGAGGCAGCATCATTGCTCCTCTGCTTTCGATTAAAAGCCCAAGCTTGAGCTAATAAAGAGATCTCCACTTAATTATACCTCCAGCTTCAATGCCGGCACTCTGTAGGGAAATTACCAGAGTCCAACCAAACGGGAGAAGCCCGGTCTTGGGCACAAAAGGACATAATACAGCCAAAGTTTAGCCAAAGTTGGCCCCTGGCACATCTCAGTCCTACAAACACATATACTAATTTACAGAGAGATTGTTTTTGGCAATGATACTCGCAGTGAAACCAGAGTCAGACTGCTGCTGCCGACATTTAGACTGTACCAGAACTCAAATTTGAGATTTTCATCAAAATATGCCACAAGTATGGATTAAACAGTCATGTGTTTGTGGAACTGATTTCTCGCTCTCTTAGTAAATTGTCAATTAGTTTAGACATAAATGTGAAGCCTGAGCGTGCACGGCGAGCTGCTCAGCTCCAACTTCAGCAATGATATTGTACTGGTATCGACTGATATGCGGTGGTACCAGTATTTAGTTACAGTGCATTCAGTTACAGCTTTACTTTTATTGATTTTTATATGAAGTTTGCAAAATTAGTTGCAATGTGTGCCAATGTGCAAGGACTCAGAGCAGCAGCAAGCAAGTCAGCTCGGAAGATGGAAGACACTGGAAGATGCCCACCCCCTTGATTTTTATTTTTTGTCAGGCAGAAAGATAACAAGAATGTCATCATCACATGGAAATAGAGACCAGGACAAAGTCTATACAGCTGCTAATATTTAGACTTCCAAAAGTAACGTCTTCTCGGATGGCGGTTCATCTGATTCACAGATTGCGGAAGCCGCTCTGGAGGGCAGATGCATCGGAGAGAGGCTTACACGTGCTGTCATTGGTGCAGAGATTGAACAGATCCTTTCATTGTATGGACATTCTAACAAAGTGGTGACCACTGTTCCTTCTAATGGATCCAATTTTGGCTTTTAAAAATGTATGATCTTGATGATGTTAACCTTGATGAGGAAAATGCTGCAGTGATGGAAGATGAGGAGGTTTCATTAAAAGACATTACCGATGCCCTCTTAAATGAACACGGTGATAATCACTTTCGTCGACCTCCTCTCCATCCGGATGGTAATTTTATCGCTTTGTGGCTGCAGGAAGAATAAATTAAAAGCTTTTCAAGCCTTAAGCCCCGATCACCCGCGATAGGATCATATCTGTAGAAAGTCATTCTCATAAGTTGTTCAGGATTGTCTATGATTGCAAGTTGTTTTAGTTTCACAGGTGGCCTGCTGGTCCAGGAGTCTGTGGACTCGCTTGAATCCATGTGGATTTCCCCGGATAATTTACTTGGTGGTAGTGGGGGTGAACACAGGATTCCTCTCCTTCTTTAACGGCGCTATTGTACTGTCATTTACTTGGGTAGAAAAAAGAAAAAAGAAATCTATATTCCTCATGTGAAAAACTGTCACATTGAAGTCAAAATGAATATTGCTCTATAACTTGACATTTTCTGATGTGTTTTTATATTTCTATTTGTTTTTAAGAGCCTATATAAATTGCAGGGACTGATGTTGTTTCTCTTTATTTTCAGTCATCACACATTTACTTTAGATTAATAATCAACTTTTTTAACGTTTTTATTTGCAGTTCCAGAAACTGGATTCTCGCTTCTACGTTTGTTTACACGATATCCCGTCGTCTGAGTAGCGACTGATTCAAAACGATTCAAATCCTGAATCTGACATCATACTGAGCATCCACAGGTGCACATTTTCAGGAGAAAATACACAATTATCAATTTATATGATGCAACAGAAAGTAATACTTTGTGGGAAAACAACAAGTTAACATATATATATATATATATATACTGTATATATAAAGATATACGTATATGATAGTGTGGCAACTATAAAAATAAAGTAGTGAGAAGGAAAAGTCCCGAAAATGTCATCCAACTTCATTTCCATGCAGAATATTTTTTACACAACAGGAATCCATGACACCGAGCATGCCTTGATAGATACTTTGTGAAAGATCGGATGATATAGGCGGCTTCTAAACCGCACCCATGTTTCATTTAATTTATCCAGAGCACTGACCTTTAACTGTGTGAATGCTATCATTTCATGGAAAGAAGAAAAAAACATATTGCTCACACTGTTGGTGGAGCCCAGGGTTGGAAACCTCTTTTCTCTCTTTGTACGCTGATTCTTCGTGGAAGGGAAAGTACAGCGTATCATTATAAATAAAGACCTTCCACTACAATGACAAGCTGTACTGTAGATTGCTTTGCCTGTTTCTGCTACGACGACAGCTTTTTTCACTCACAGCTGTTAGTTGTGCCACTCAGGCTGCAAAGAAAACAATGAATTTCAACTTTAAGACTGCTGCCCAAT
The DNA here is from genome assembly GCF_033807715.1 of Cololabis saira. Taxonomy (NCBI): domain Eukaryota; kingdom Metazoa; phylum Chordata; class Actinopteri; order Beloniformes; family Belonidae; genus Cololabis; species Cololabis saira. The sequence continues at coordinate 14,365,991 of NC_084595.1, read as the reverse complement.
TAACACGGCATCACTTGATGGGCCTGTTGAGGGAACTGTTGAGGGAAATATAATTAGGAAAGGAGCATTTTAGAAAATGTGACTCTGTGGCTTGCACTGACTTCAGGGACGTGATTGATAACCGTGAGTGGCATTTAGCTCAGTTGACCCTCACTCAGATTACCATCTCATTAGCATCAGCAGACGCATAAACAGAAAAGTAATTTTGCAGGACCTGCAGAATATCGTTCAGGGCTTTATTACTACAAAATTATGTAATTCCATGGTTTTAGTGGGACATTAGGGGATGTGGGTGGAGTTTCATATAAATTGGATACACAAGGTGGAGGAATATGCCCTGAAGAGTAGATTTCTAAGCTAATGTGAAAGATATTTTTAATATTGGTAGATATTAAGTTCCAAATAGCAGGTAGATCATAGGCATCATCGTCACAGGACACAAGACCCTTATATTAAGTAATAATATTCACATTATAAGAATGCAACTAATTTTCACATCAATAATTCTGTCACGCTATCTAAATGTTTCCTCAGTGCAGTAATCAGTTTCTGCTGTTATTGCTCTTTTTTAGCAGAACAGAATAGGCTATATTTTAACTCCCCTTTCTTAAAGCAAACACGTGAAGAAACTAGCCTCCTTTTTATATTAACACATTGTTCTCATTATGCCGACAGATTTACTTCTCTTGTTTTCATTGGGACAAACTGTTCATAAAAACAGGGGATCTTCCTTGTTTCATATGATCAAGTGCTGCAGGCCCAAATATGGCCCACTTTTAACCCCCCCCCCCCCCCCGCGTCGCCCCCCCTCTGGTGGCGGAAATGTTTTTTGATGAGGTTTAAATTTAGTCTGAACAGATGTTGGTGTTTGATGGCGTGCAAGGTAGGTGTGGATTCTGAATCATCTGTGATTCAATCAAGGCGGTTAAATAAATATGGGGATTGAAACTTGAAAGAAAAAAAAAAGATGAGAGTGCAGCAGTGAGGATGTGAAGAGAGTGTGGGAGAAAGACAGAGGGAGACGAGAAGCAGTAACGAGAATCAAAGAAAGCTGCAGAGTGCGAGCATATGTGCAAATTGTACAGAGAAATGCATGTGAAAGAACATTGAGAGATTAAAGAGCTGCAAAGAAGAATAAACCAAAAGAGAGTGGATGTTTGGACCAAACATGCACAGATAAGTGAGCTCAGGGTTTGTCTTTATTCTCTCCAGTGATATCTCCTGTTTGTTTCTGATCAACCGTGATGTTGTTCCTTGCTTGCTAGACCCCCGGCCTTTCCACCCCTGCTCCCAACCGTAAATAAGACCCCAGTCAGCCTTACAAAGAGGTTTATTATTCATGTGGAACAAATATAAGACAAGAAAAATGGGATGAGTGCACTGCAACCTGGACCGCAAACTGCTGGAAACCGCTGCAGGGCCAAATGTCCCGCTGTGTCTGCATTGTCACAGAAGCATTACTACCTGGCTCAAATTGACATACAACTGCTGGAAAAATAAGAGGGTTTTTCTTTTTGTTTTTAAGCAACACTAAGAAATTATAGTATTAACAAAGTTAAATTTGAATCAAACATAAGCTCCGGACGGAAATAACAAACACACAGAGCTGCCCTATTTAGACGTTTTTTAGTACCTAATTCCTGACTGACTTTATGTGGAAAAAAACCCAGAAATGTCTGAAAAACATGTAATAATGTAAAAATATATTTTTTTATATTGAAAACCACCGTATCAGAAGAAAAGCAGCAGGAACCAAAGGAAACCCAAACCAAATAAAACCCTACAAAACATCAGTTACATATAATAGTGGCTTAATGTTCAATCTTTAAATTTAAAATCGATATAAAATATGATTTGTTTTGTTTTTTGAGGAATCAGAAACATTCTCCTGGATCCAGATGGCTGAATCTTGTCCAGATTTACATACGTCTGAGTTGTGTTTATTATAGATGTGACACCATCTGCTTTGGAGTAACGGAGCACAACAGCAATGGAAGATTGTGGAAATCTCTCCAAGACTCCACACATTCATTTCACTTATTTAAAAGAAAACAGGAGTATTTATCTAAATAATATGGAGAAATGAGTTCCAGAAATAAATTAGATGATGATAATACTGGTACAGTTATACAGTATGTAGTCCATGGCTTTCGTTACTGTGCAGAACACGCTGAAGAATTAGACATTAAATTAAATTGAAAACACTTGAATTAAGAGACGATTAGACCCTTTAAAGTGCTATTTGAGAATGTTTCATTATAAAAGAGAATGATTTGCAGCATCTTCAGCATATTTAGAAAAATATACACAAATCAGAAATTTACAGCCAAAAAACACACTTGAAAATGTGAGCGGAGCAAAGAAAACGTTTAACAGGACAAACTTTCAGGACCGGACAACTGTCTCATCAGATTTAGTGGTTCCTGGTCAGAATGTCAGAATTAAAGGAGACCTATTATGGCATTTAATGTATATTTTAAACAGGCCTTGAATGTCTTAAAAACAATCTAAAGCTTGTTTTTTCTACATAAATCAGAAATCCAGCCTGTGGGCCCTGTCACTAGTTTTACCGCTTCTAACCCCTTTTTCTGTGCTTCATTCTAAGGGAAGGGGGGGTATGATAATGAGGCTCTGTGCTGATTGGCTCCCTGAATGACGTGTAGCAGGGGAGGAGAATAAACCTCGCTCCGCCAGAGCAGCCCGAGAATGTAAATAAATACAACACTGAATTTTCACAAATGGCAACTTTATTGTTAAAAAAATAAAATATGAGTTGTATATAAATAACATTTATGCACTATTTCAGCCAGATCTGCCTGGCGGATGCTGAACGCTGGCCCCGGAGCCACGGCGGGCGCCCTGCGTGGCTCCGGGGCGCATCGCCCGTTACCGGGGATCAAACCGACAGATTTCGATGAATCTCGGAGGGTGAAGCTGGTCCAGCCTGGGACGTACCCCAGAAATCCCTGCTCCCAAAGCGGCTGGGAACCTGGGCAATTTAGTCGGACGGACCGCGCTTTGGGAACCAGAAAGTGAGCTGGAGCAGCACGCATCAACGCGGCTTTAACCGGGGAATCTGACCGGTTCTGACCGGCCGGGACTGCAGGAACCGGCCTGGACTGGTAGCAGGGACTCCCGGGGACCGACCAGCGCAATTTCAGCCGGATCTGCCCGGCGGATGCTGCGCGACGGGCGCTGCAACCCCACGGCGGACGCACATATCGGCTCCGGAGCGCATCCGCGGCGCATCGCCGGTTACCGGTGATCAAACCGACAGATTTGGCTGAAAATCTTTGAGGGTGAAGCTGGTCCGACCTGGGACAGACCCCCGAGGACCCAGCTCCCAGACCACCCGGGAACCTGGAAGATTTAACCCGAATCCGCGGCGCCGCGTCCGACTGGCTGAAGGATGGACCGCTCCAGCCAGAGCCAGAGAGCTGGTTGTGGGCGTGGTTTCAGCAGCAGAGGCTGAACCTATGGAAATGAGCGCCTATGGTGACGTCACCATAGGCGCAGATTCAGAATGGCTCAAAAAAAGGTCACGTGACACTGGGGGACTCTGTAAGGCGGGGGTCAGAGACCCTGCAGAATTTCATGGTATTTTGTCTCCCCAGTGCTGGCAGGGTGAGGGGAGACCACTTTATATATGTTAAAACAAGAAAAAACATGTTTTTCATAATAGGTCCCCTTTAAGTCCAAAAGGAGCATCCACCAAACCTCAACATCTGCAGTGTGTACCGTTGAAGAAGTGAGGTGTGCCTGTGACCTTCAAGCCCGCCGGCGACGCCGCATGAGGAACCATCATGTCACCACGATCAATGCCACCACGTGGACCGAGGAGCACCTTGGAAACCACAGTCTCACTGGACATTATCCACGGCTACGTTCACACACGTGACCTGCTGCGTATCGACTGCTCTGAGAATGAGCTCATCTCAGGTAGACACGTTTTCTGAGGTCAGGAGAGGTGAGGTCTCAGCTTGATTTTGGGAGAAATGGTCCAGTGTGAGAATCCGTGTGCTCGAGTGACTGAGTAGTGGTTCAGATTTGTCTCTGAAGATGTAACGCACGTCGTGACGAGGACATTGCATCCAAAAACAATGGACACGGATTCAGTGTTTTAATGTTTGTTCTGTTTGTTCTGCTCAGCCCACGAGGAATCATCGTGACCAACATGCTTCAGCCAGAACAATGTTTTAGCTTTTAACTCTGAACACAAGAACAAATGAAAATTCACCGTCCCAGCTGTGAGCAGTATAGCCACAAACACACACTGATGAATGTTCTTTTCTCAGGTCAAACACGTCATCATCGATGGTATTGACTTTTATGGCCCTTTTCCAATAGTACCTACTCTGCGCGTTTCTACTCGCCACGCCCCCATCTTGCGCTTTTCCACTACGGGCCAAGATGGGTAGAGGCTGGCCAAGTAGATACTTTTTCTGTATCTATTCCGCCGAGGTTCTGAGCGTGCTGAGCATAGACATATATAAAGGCTAGATGACTCGTCCGCGCTGCTGCCAATGCAGAGCGACGTCGTCACACGGCGGCCATCTTGCCACAGGAGAGCTCGCTCACTCATAACATTGTGTTTAATGGTGCCTGTACTGCTTAAACAACCTTAACTTGCTCAATTCTCAACAGATTTTCAAACAGTTTGGTTTGTTATGAACGTCAGAGATGTAGTTATGACACTGCATACTTGTGAATAATTATAAACATTGAAAAACATACTTTTATATGAAAATAACCAGAAACAGATAGCTATGACATGTTATTTATATTAAATCAATATTTCTATAGTATTCTTAGTAATATTTATATTTACATTTTAACATATATATACATATATATATTATTACCATATAACATGTATATATACATGTTATATGGTAATAATATATATATATATGTATATATTATTACCATATAACATGCATATATATATATATATATATATATACATATATATATATATATATATATATATATATATATATATACATGTTATATGGTAATAATATATATATGTATATATGTTATAATGTAATATATATATATATATATATATATATATATATATATATATATATACATGTTATATGGTAATAATATATATATGTATATATGTTATAATGTAATATATATATATATATATGTTATAATGTAAATATAAATATTACTAAGAATACTATAGAAATATTGATTTAATATAAATACCATGTCATAGCTATCTGTTTCTGGTTATTTTCATATAAAAGTACGTTTTTCAATGTTTATAATTATTTACCAAACTGTTTGAAAATCTGTTGAGAATTGAGCAAGTTAAGGTTGTTTAAGCAGTACAGGCACCATTAAACACAATGTTATGAGTGAGCGAGCTCTCCTGTGGCAAGATGGCCGCCGTGTGACGACGTCGCAGCAGCGCGGACGAGTCATCTAGCCTTTATATATGTCTATGGTGCTGAGTCGGCCCTGTATCTGACGTTGTCACAATACACGCCACTGATTGGTCGGGAGCGGGGCCGTCAGACGTTTGAATCATGAAGCGGGGAGTCAGCGCGAGAGCAGCCTGCGGCTTCCTCATTTTATCCGACAGGCAATGGCAGCGCAAAAGTCTGTTTGGTGATCCAACTCTGAGGTGCAGATGTTCCTAAACCTGGTGGCTGAGGAGAGAATTAAAAAGGGATCTAGACGGGCGATAAGGAACGACCAGATCTACCAGGCTCTCGGTCACTTCCAAGCCGCTCGCGGCTCCCAGCTGAAGGCTGATTTATGGTTCCGCGTTACACCAACGGCGTAGGGTACGGGGCGACACGCACTCTACGCCGTAGTCTACGCCGTCGATTTAACGCGGAACCATAATTCAGGCTTTATTTCTCATCAGCGCCGACAAACAAAATTTAAAAAAAAAAAAGGTTGCTGCTTGAAGCTTCTTTCACTCACATTTTTTAACTTGATATCGAACACAAGCCACAGACCCAGCAGCACATTTATCATCTCCTCCAGGTTCTACATCTTTAGTGTTGTTGTCTTCTCTGTTTAGATCACACAATCAAATACGTCACAGCAGCTTCGCTCAAACCTCCTATTTCTCACCTGGGGGTCGAAAAACAAACGAGGACAAAGCGGGTGGAGGCGTGACGAGCCGTCCCGAGTCAGGGCGCTGAGTAGGTACTAGTCGAAAAGGGCTATTAGACAAAGAGGGGATGACGCCGACCAGAAACATGACTGACATGCAGGAGAAAACTATTTTGACCTCTAATTGTTAAATCTTTGATTTGTTTGTCATTACTGTCAGTCCTCAGATCCGAAATGCTCATCACTCTTAATCCATTTGACAAAAACACCATATAATGCTGAGACGAGGTTATTTACATGAGGGAAACTAATCTGATCAATGGTATTTGTGCCATTTTGCGGAGCATCTTGTTCCTGTCTGTTTCCCAGATGGTAAAGGTTGCTTAGTGAACCGTGGCCAGCAGGGAAATGTTTTCCCTTTTTTGCTTGTCGACCGCTAATTCATTTCAAATCCCCTCCAACCCCACTGAGGTAGGAACATGTCTCCAGTCTCATCAGAGGAGGCTGCTTGTGTGATCGCCTTCCTGTATTTCATGTTGAACACTGACTGCTACGCTGAGCAACACAAGCCAAAGGCCGACTAGCTCACGTGCCAGTTAAATGTGTTTCGTGCCGTGTATGAATCCTGTCCTTGCAGTCATGTTGTCATGTTTTCCAAATATCTTCCTGGAATCGTGAAATCAACTCTCTGCTGCTCTCGAGTGCTGCCAACAGTAATTGAACAGCCAATTCAAATCTGTCTGTCTGAATATTCAGCCGCCGCCTCGTGAGGGGAGCTTCTCGTCGACATTCTTGGATTCCTGGTACAGGGCTTCTCTGAAAACTGGTTTACTCGCTTCCCAGGAGGAAACAGGAAATGACAAAAAAGAAGAGACAACATGAAAGAAATAGCTGTCCGGGGACTGTAAATCCCATCTATAATTCAAAGGAGGCAAAAAAACGATTAATATTCCTTTTTGTCATTTGCTGTAGGGATGGGGATGAAACCTGGCCCAAATGCAGAGGGAGGCTCCGGTGCAATAATAATGAAGACATATTTTTATTCTCTCATCAGTAGAGAAAGGTTGGATCCTTGATTAAATATTGACTTGCAATCGTCTCTGTTCTTGTCTTTGTCTAATCAATAATTCATACAAGGTAAAAGAGATTGTCAATCATATGAGACTGTTTCGCTCAAACATCTGCTTCGTTTCTATTCATACACAAAATTAAATTGGGCAGCAATTCACTGGAAATTTCCGTGCCTTAGTCGTTAGAATGGTTAACGGCCCAGCAGCACCTTTGATATAGATTCACCAGCATCAAGTAAATAGGTTTTTTAAATAACTCAATATAAGAGTACGTTCAACTTCAAGCTCAGCGACTCCATTATCATTTATTGCATATTAATATTATCATTAAATTAAAATGACTGCTACATTCTCAACCTGTGATCACGTCCCATTGAATTCAAAGTCAATTACTAATTAAAACTGGCTGTAATAATTGATAGGTTTTTGAAAATGTCTACAAGTTTCAAGCCTCAGATAATCAGGGAGGGTTTAAAACCAAATGTAGATGAACACTGGTTCTGTCTACATCAGCAGTTAACGCTGTAATTTAATTTAATCACTGGTTCTGAGCTTTGGGACCCACCGTCGGCCCTTAATGATGAAGTTCTCCGATTTATCTAATGAAACAAGCAGAATTCAAACCTCGAATTAAAAGCACAAACATGGAAATAAAAGTTCAACAAATGAGAAGTAGTACCAAAACTTTTAGCTGAATACCCATGTATGTAATAGTAAAACTACCCTGTGACTTAATAAAGCTTTGAGCGCAACGCTGACAGAGCAATCGAAACAACACTAAGCTGGTGTTTTCCTGCAAAATACATGACTTTCTTAAAAAGTGTACAACTGAGAGGCAGTTCTAAAAAGTATGCAAAATGCAGAGCTTTATGTTAGACTTTTACCTTTAACTGAAGCAAAGGCTAAGAGTTGATGAAAAATACATTATTAAATTAATCTGACCAATTCAAGACAAAAACTATTGGTCAACACATTCCTTCGTCAGATGAGCTCAAAATAAGTTTGAAGTTGTCTTTTGTGTCATTTTCTGTCCCACCAGAACAAGAGTACCCTGGGGAAGCGTGTGGTCCTGAATGCGAAGCACAGAGGTGGAATGTGTCATCATACGGGTTCGTATGAGTCTTAAAAATCTTGGCGAAATGACATAAGTATCACTGAGAATACACCAAATTACTGTATGAAATGATTGTTAAAAAGGTAGACACGAACAAGTACCACAAAACGGTTTCAAGAGAAGAAAAAAGTGCAAATCTGACCTGTCAAGTATGCTACCTCACTCAAACTGAGGTTAATCTCCCAGCAAAGAGTAAGTAGCTGAAACTAAATGAAACTTTAACACCCCTCTGTGTGCTAATCTAGTATCTGTTGTGGCGCTAAAAAGAAAAATAATTTGGCCTAGAGCCCACACAACCAGTTTGTTAAAAAAGTAAATGCCAAGTTAGTTTCAAGTTTGATGTCAAACAGTACAATTAGTGAAAGTGTGGGCAATTCTGAATCATTTGACATTTAACTGAGATGAGCAGGGACATGCTCTCTTTAGTCGTACACTGTCTTCATGAAAAATAGCTCATGAGCTGCTTTTCAACCACTGGAGTCCTGCTACCGCTGTAAACGTAATTATTTAATAATAGAAGGCATTTGTGGTAGCGACTTGTATTATTCAGGTCATTGTTTGCCTCTCAGTGGTAGCTCATCTGCAGCTCCGACTCCTGTTGCGTTGCCACAGCAAAACAAGCAGTGCCATGAATCTTTTATAGGAATGTGAAAAGGTTGATGATGAGCACAGTCCCCCGAAGCCCCATAATGTGGTCCCTACAGATTGAAGATAACGTCTACAGCATGCCAAAGCACATTGTCCCAAACGGAACAACGGCGTCGTCAATGATCACTCATTCTTTAGTTTATCCTGTTTTATCCTGTTTTATTATCTCATTGTTTTATATCAATGTTATATTTAAATGTTTTAGTCGTTATTTATGGTCTATTTTATACATTCTATTCTAGTTTCTAATGTCTTGCTTTCTAGATCTACTTTTAGGATTTTATGTTATGTTATACTTTTAAACTCTTTTAGTGTGTATTTTAACTTCATAGCAATCGTATCCTGCTTTCTTGTAGCTTTTAGCTCCAGTGTTTTTTTCTCTTGTAAATGAGCAGCTCAAATTGTTCCTCTCAGAAAATTCTGTGTTGAGTCCAAATTAATCTGGCTTTAGAGCCCAACATAGTACCATCACTGCTACTACCATGGTTTTAAATTATATTATTTCTGATATAGATAAGAGGAAGTACTGTGCTGCACTTTTTATTGATCTTACAAAAGCCTTTGACACTGTTGACCATACTACTGTCACATTGGTTTTGATTTTAACTCTTGTAATTAGGGCTCGAGCACTTACAGTGCGATGGCCCTATTGTATCTGTAGGAATTTTTTATTCTTTCTTTATTCTTTATCCTTCTGACGAAAGGAGGGCCTTTTTGCCCTCCTAAACGTGCCCCAAAAGTCACCAAATTTTGCACGCAAGCCAGGCCTGGCGAAAAATTTGATATTTAATGGTTTGTATTAATGGGCGTGGCAAAATGGCTTAACAGCGCCCCCTAGAAAACTTTGTGCCTCAAGCCCCACAATACGGTTTGACGCACATGCACGATTTCGGTACACACCTGTATCATGTTGCAACTTAAAGAAAAGTCTGTTGGCGCCATGGCAGAAACCGAACAGGAAGTCGAGCATTTTGAATTAATTGTGTAATTTTGGCGCAATTTATGCCATTCCTTCGGCAGTTAATTCGGCCCCAACCGTAATGTGCACCCAGGTGTGTTATACATCAAAATGTGCGTCTCCATCCTGCGACGACACTCATTACTTTTCTCAGTAAAAAGCGTAAAAAATGCAAAAAAGTGCGCCCACCCTTCATCTGATTGGTCCATATGTGATAGTTCCTACTTTCTGCCATAACATTTGAATGGTTTCACATAGAGTACATGGTGCAGCGTTCTCTGCTGGTGGCGAAGAGCATCTCTGAATGCACAACACCGGAACCTGCAGCATGGGAGTGAGAGGGGCAGGGTAACGGCCCGGTCAGGCGGGGGAGAGATTTGTCCGTCAAGACTCCTCTCCCTGGCCCTGACCCTTCTCAACCTTTCCCCGAACCTTGAATCTAACCTGGGGCTTGCTGATTGGGCCAGAGCTTCGGGAGCTGCATGCTGGCCTGCGGTCCCCATCCCCGGTCATCCGGTTGCTGCTTCCACCTGCCTGCTGTGTGCTGTTGACGTCCCCGACCCCCCAGTCTGGCCCTCGGCAGGAGGGTCCCGCCTTATGAGCCTGGTCCTGCTCAAGGTTTCTTCCTCCTAAAGGGGAGTTTTTCCTTGCCACTGTTTGGCTTAAGGCTTTTCTCCCACTATGGCAGTTTTTACCTGCCATTGTTTATGTAATAATTGCTCTGGGGTCATGTTCTGGGTCTCTGGAAAGCATCTGGAGACAACTTTTGTTGTATTAGACGCTATATAAATAAAATTGAATTGAATTGAATAGAGAGTCGTGGGTGGGGTCATCGGACTCGGTTTTGACTCCTTGAACATAATTGGTGCAAATTAGCCCCGCCCCTTCATCTGATAAGTCGATATCTGATAGTTCCTACTTTCTGCCATGACTTTTGAACAGATTGTGATAAAGTCATGTGGGTGGTGTCATCGGACTCGGTTTTGAGTACTTGACCTTCATTGGCATGAATTGGCCCCGCCCCTTCTTCTAATTGGTCGATATTTGATATATCCTATTTTCTGCCATAACTTTTAAATGGTATGACATACAGAGTTGTGGGTGGTGTCATCAGACTCGGTTTTGACTCCTTCAACTTAATTGGTGCATATTAGCCCCGCTCCTTCTTCCGATTGGTCGATATCTGATAGTTCCGATTTTCTCCAATAACTTTTGAATGGTTTGACACAAAGACTCGTGGGTGGTTACATCGGACTCGGTATTGAGTACTTGACCAACATTGGCCTGAATAAGCCCCGCCCCTTCTTCTGATTGGTCGATATTTGATAGTCCCTATTTTCTGCCATAACTTTTGAATGGTTTGACATAAGGAGTCGTGGGTGGTGTCATCGGACTTGGTTTTGACTCCTTCACCTTAATTGGTGCATATTAGCCGCGCCCCTTCTTCCGATTGGTCGATATCTGATAGTTCCGATTTTCTCCAATAACTTTTGAATGGTTTGACACAAAGACTCGTGGGTGGTTACATCGGACTCGGTATTGAGTACTTGACCAACATTGGCCTGAATAAGCCCCGCCCCTTCTTCTGATTGGTCGATATTTGATAGTCCCTATTTTCTGCCATAACTTTTGAATGGTTTGACATAAGGAGTCGTGGGTGGTGTCATCGGACTTGGTTTTGACTCCTTCACCTTAATTGGTGCATATTAGCCGCGCCCCTTCTTCCGATTGGTCGATATCTGATAGTTCTGATTTTCTCCAATAACTTTTGAATGGTTTGGCATACACCCTCCGCAGGGTGCTCAAGGGTTCATGGGAATTTGCCCAACCAGTCTATATGTGCTTTGTGGATCTGGAGAAGGCATTTGACCGTGTCCCTCGTGCCATTCTGTGGGGGGTCAGTGAGTATGGAGTCCGGGCCCTCTATTAAGGGCTGTCCGGTCTCTATATGATCGGAGCAGGAGTGTGGTTCGCATTGCCGGCAGTAAGTCAGACTTGTACCCGGTGCATGTTGGACTCCGGCAGGGCTGCCCTTTGTCACCGGTCCTGTTCATAATTTTTATGGACAGGATTTCTAGGCGCAGCCAGGGGCCGGAGGGGATTTGGTTTGGGAACCACAGGATTTCGTCTCTGCTTTTTGCGGATGACATTGTCCTGTTGGCTTCATCGGACCGGGACCTTCAGCATGTGCTGGGGCGGTTTACGGCCGAGTGCGACTTGTCAGGGATGAGAATCAGCACCTCCAAGACCGAGGCCATGGTTCTCCACCGGGAAAGGGTGGCGTGCCTTCTCCGGGTGGGTGGAGAAGTCCTGCCTCAGGTGGAAGAGTTCAAGTATCTCGGGGTCTTGTTCACGAGTGAGGGAACGATGGAGCGGGAGATTGACAGACGGATCGGTGCAGCGTCCGCAGTTATGCGGTCGATGTACCGGACCGTCGTGGTGAAGAAGGAGCTGAGTCGAAAGGCGAAGCTCTCGATTTACCGGTCAATCTACGCACCTACCCTCACCTATGGTCATGAACTTTGGGTAGTGACTGAAAGGACAAGATTGCGGATACAAGCGGCCAAGATGAGTTTCCTCCGCAGGGTGGCTGGACGCTCCCTTAGAGATAGGGTGAGGAGTTCAGTCACCCGGGAGGAGCTCGGAGTCGAGCCGCTACTCCTTCACATTGAGAGGAGTCAGCTGAGGTGGCTTGGGCATCTGTATCGGATGCCTCCTGGACGCCTCCCTAGGGAGGTGTTCCAGGCATGTCCCACCGGGAGGAGACCCCGGGGAAGACCCAGGACACGCTGGAGGGACTATGTCTCTCGGCTGGCCTGGGAACACCTCGGACTCCCCTCGGAGGAGCTGGAGGAAGTGTCTAGGGTGAGGGAAGTCTGGGAATCTCTGCTGAGGCTGCTGCCCCCGCGACCCGGGAATGGATAAGTGGCGGACGATGGATGGATGGATGGATGGATGGATGGTTTGGCATAAAGACTTGTGGGTGGTGTCATCAGACTCAGTTTTGAGTCCTTGAACATAATTGGTGCAAATTAGCCCCGCCCTTTCATCTGATTGGTTGATATCTGATAGTTCCTATTTTCTGCCATAACTTTTGAATGGTTTGATATATAGAGTCGTGGCTGGTGTCATCCGCTAAATGTCCAGGCCTGAAGAATCTACATGCAAGTCATACAAGCGCTTCCACTGCAGCATGCCTGAACGTGCACAAGGGTGCGAGGGCCCGTCCATCGCTGCTTGCCGCTTTAATTGGTTTTGTGATTATTTGTCTCATAGACAACAATGTGTGATCTTGGGAAATGGGCGTTCAATGTTCCTGCCACTGTCAAAAGGGGTTCGTCAAGGGTCTATCCTGGGTCCTATCCTGTTTTCAATCTTTATTAACAATATTACATCGGCTTTGACGAGCAGTAGTGCTCATCTCTATGCAGATGATACAATTCTATACTGTTCTGCTGATACTGCTCAGTCGACTATTGAAACCCTTCAAATAGCTTTTGACAGCCTACAAGATACACTTTTCAAGTTAAAATTATTACTGAATCCAAACAAGACTAAATGTATGTTTTTTTCCAAAAATTACGTTGCTATCGACATGCCGCTGGGCATCAGGACCCAGGAGGGTCAAAATATTGAAAGGGTTCCAGAATATAAAAATCTTGGTATTTGGCTGGATCAAAAACTCACTTTCAAGCATCATATCACCATACTTGTTACAAAGCTGCGTCAGAAAATTGGGTATTTTTATAAATACAGAGAACATTTTCCTATGTCCTGCAGAAAGCAGGTTATTGAGGTAGTCTTCCTGTCAGTTCTGGATTATGGTGATGTTATTTATCAACACGTATCTGCTTCCACCCTAAAATCACTTGATGCTGTTTATCACTCAGCTCTAAGATTCATCACTGGTGACAGTTTTTCTACTCATCACTGCATCTTATATGAAAAATTTGGGTGGACTCCCCTTTCTGTCAGACGTGATAGGCATTGATTTCTCTTTGTTTATAAAGCCCTAATTGGAAGGCTTCCTCATACCATAGCTCCTTACTGAGGTGGCATAATGGTAGATACTCAACCCGCTCCTCTGATTTTCTCATGCTGGAAGTGTCATGTCCACGGACTGAATTTGGAAAAACTGCGCGGCTCACAGTTGGGACATTTTGCAACATGCATTGAAGTTGGAAACGTTTGTGCAGCTTGGTCAATTCAAATCCTTGATTGCTGACCATTTTACTCATGTTTGTAATTGTTTTTAATTTTTCTCTTTTATTTTTATTGTATTATTCTTTTTATATGGTCGTTGTACATTCTGCATCATTGTAAATGAGGGCTTGCTCTCAATGATTTCTCTGAATTCAAATAAAGGTTGATTGATGGGGCAGGGCATTAATACATTTTATGTTTGTGTATTTGTTTTATGTAAAGCACTTTGTGCTGCATTCTATGCATGAAAGGTGCTCTAGAAATAAAGTTTGATTTGATTTGATTTGATGCTGAACAGTGTACTGCAGACCAGGAAAATATTCAAAGCCATTTCTGCCCGATGAGCCAATGCTCCTCCTCCTTCTCCCCCTCTGCCACTTTCTCTCTCTATTCACCAAGGAAGCACATTTCCTTGTAACCCCCAACGTCTTACGCCTTGTTTTGAAAGTCATGGCCGTTGTCTGTTGTTTTCCAAAACTTTTTAATTTAGAATATTTGAGTCTGTAATTTTTCTAACTCCCTGAATCAATTTATGCAAATCATCACATTTCATCTAAATTAATCTGAAACGCTATGCTGCCATTTAACGCTTTTCACAATAAACAATTTGAAACAATTTTTGTTTAATTTCATTATAGCTGGAGCTTTATGTAATAAAATAAAATAAAAAATCAATTTATATTAACACTTGTTTCCTGTATTAAAAATGGCACATCATTTAGTGCTGTTACATCCTCGAGGAGGCAGTTTATGGATGTTTATTCTGCTGGATATTGATCTTTTAAATTCATAAAGTCTGGAATACAAAACAGTTTTGCGTTTTGTATTCTAGGCTGGTAAGAGATTAGCACCTCGTCTTATAAAAACGCTCAGGGGGTGGTATGTATGTATCTGAATTTGACCTTTTATTGTAAATGATTAAATCTTATTAATATAGCAGCTTTTGTAGACGTGAGTCACAAAGTGCTTCAAAGGGCAGATACAAGACAACACATGAGAATAAACAGAGTACAGTTATAGCACCGGATTACAACTATGAACAGTAATCCAATATAACCATTTGTCAATTAAAAGCCTGTTTAAAAATCTCTAAGAGTCTCTTACTACTTTTCTAAAATCATCAAAAGAGTCGAGACAGCAAATCGACAGAGGTAGAGTAATACCCTTGGTGCTGTAGCTGCAAACGTCTTAAAATGGTTTCTGGAATCACCAGTAACTTCAGACCTGCTGATCTCGCAGGTGGGAATGACATGAAGTTTCTGGGACAACCACTCCTGGGAAGACTGTTGAACGCTTTCCGCCTGTATATAATCTCTGACTGTAGACCATTGAACTCATTGGAAACGGTTTTATAACCCTTTCCAGTTTGATGTCCAACAGTTGCTTCAGTGACCACTGTCTTTCCTTCTTGGCATTGTATTGCCACACAAATGAATTAGAGATCACTAAACATGTTTCTTTTAAAGAGGTCCGCACATGTGCTGATGTTCGGTTCACCGTGGGCTTCACCCAGCTGCAATGCACCGTTATCACGGGGGTTTCTTTCTTCTTTTTAAGGTTTGTTTTATATAGTCTTATATGTGGTACAGTGAAAACTGTTCCATGTACTGTGTTTGTCATGAAACTGTAAATAAAATACCTGCAGTGGATCTTTGTTTGAGCTTCATAATGTTCCATATGTAAAGCAGCTTGAATGGCCTTGTTGCTGAAGTCTCCTATACAAATGAACTCGCCTTGCCTATTATGTCTTTCCACAAAAACAGGATGAAAAGGGCTGTACTAACTTTCAGACATCACCGCGTAAAGCTGCCAACTGCATACTGCTTTTTCCCTGATTTTGCATTTAATGTGTTCTGCTGCACTCTTAAAAAGTGTCTGGGGCAACCTTTTTTACTTAAAAAAGTGAGGTGATGCAGGAGGCAGAATGTAGGATATAATAGATGTGGAGAAAGAAAGGACAGAGTTAGAGAATGACAGGTATGATGAATAGGTTATGGAAGGTCAGTGAATGTCATCAGATCCAAAACAGATACTCAGCCAAATCCTTTGCCTTTTTCATTGAGATGAGGAAAGCAAAAATTATTAAGTTGGGAGGGAGAGAGAAGGTTTGGGCCAGAGCCGGGCCGCTGACCAGGTGGCTGCATCAGTAACAGAGTTGTGCAGACCATGGTGACACGTTGATAACGACCATTCACTTGAATCAGCTGTATTAATGCAGGGAAACATGTTGAACAGCGGTAGTAAAAAAAAAAACAAAAAAAACATTAAGCAATCATGTGTATTATAATCCTTGCTTCTAAGATGTACTCCATAGATAAGTCCGCTCAAGCAACCAAATGACTGACGTACACTGAAGGTGAGATGAGCTTACTAAAACCATACTCCTGTTGTAGCATCAGCATCAAGTATAGTTGAGACTCTTCAGAAGCAACACAGTCCTAAAACAAAGTGGTCTAGTTGTAAAATTTAGACCACTTAGCAGTTGACAAAGGATGTATACTTTGAAGGTGGGGCTTTATTCCTGCTGATCCTAACAAGTTGGCTTTGACAACCACTGGTAACCAGCGGCAACAGATGAGAAAGTGACAAATGATTCCAGCTCCGTGGTAACTGATGCTTAGGAGCCTGTGATGTTGTGCTTGACACTGAGAACCTGAGGCGGCTAAGGCTCGTCCTGGGATCCTTCCAGGCTGAACGACAGCCAGTTGTGACAGCGGTCTGTTACTGACAGTATGAGCACAACGAAACATATCGACTTTAAAATATGAATGATGACAATATGAATGATTCCTATTAACAGCTCAGAAGTCAAGACAGTTGTTAGCGCTAAGTAGCAAAAGTGATGACAGCTAGCCATCGTTTGCACAGTTAGTTAGGGTACCAATAAAAAAATGAAATAGGGCTGTCACAATATGAAATTTATGACTTGTATTGAGGCCAGATGAATTTTCATTGACATTCCTGCAATAGCGCGATCATTTTAACGAGTGATAACGTAATTTAATCTCTCAAACATATTGCTATTTCCCCTTTACTTTGGTTTGATAATCCAACAATGTAAAGGCAGACTTTTTTGGAGTTTATTTTGAAATATGCTTTTATTTTGAAATGACGCAAAACCGGAAGTAGCGTCTTATCGCTGTAAGCTACACATCGAGGGGAGCACATGCTGCGGTGATGTCTGTGAATTCGTCTCCCTCTTTTTGTTTGTTCACTCCATGTTTGAGATGATAAATGTGTAAATTAAGTTTATTAAATGTTTGATAAAGAATATTGCTGACCTGAGTGACTGCCACTGGGGAATGACTCTGCCGTTGGTTGAGGAGCAGGCTAAAGTGGTCAGTATTATTAGTTCTCATCATTGTTAAATACGGTGCTAAGCCATATATTTCTATGACTACTGCAATAGCTGATGTTGTCTTTTATTTTATACTTGAACATTTAGTTCTACGGTGTTGTTGGCGACAATAAACATCTGTGAAAAGAACCGGAGTCTCTGCATCCAATCAATGGGCGGCATAAACAACTATGTTCTTAACTCCGTGATAGCATGTAATAATATCACAGTGGGGTCAAGATTGTGACAATGAAGACTTCTCAAAACTACCAGTCAAACTGAAGCAACGTTATGCTGGAGTGTTTGATGAATACAGCTGAGTAGACGACTAGAGTCGAGTCTACATCAGAGTTCCTTGTCATCTCCGTATTAGAAACCATTTTGCAGCGGTGAAATGAGCCTTTACAATGATCTTAAGTTGATGCTTTGCTTTTTACAAACGCTGGCTGATTAAACTGTCTCGTGTACAAATGATGATAATGAAAGCTGTGCAGATATGGTCCTTTAGCTTCACTTTGACAAAACTAAAACATCAGTTCCCACTTATCACAGCAAGCACGGTGTCATCAGGGCCTCAAAATCATTACGCCTCACCATTAATGCGTGAATTAAATTCTCTTTCTCTCCATTAAGCTAAATTTGCCAAGCTACCGCAATGTATTACTTTTCCAAAAGGCGACTGCAGGAGGTCCCATCTGATGCATCTCTGGTCATTGGTTGCAACTCCAGTTTCAGCGCTACAGAGATCAAACTTTACATTTCCATCGCAAAAGAGAATTTCATAACGCTTCCAAATTCCCTGTGAATGATCCTTTGAAAACAACAAAATACTTTTTTTATATAGACAGAAGTAGTTTAAAACTAATAATCCAACTTCTGTGGGAGTGGAAGCTGTTGGGTCGTATCGCTGCAGTCCACCCTAATGGGTTTTCAGTCACCGATTGTTGCAGAAAAGCGGTGTGTAGTTTCTCAGGAGCGTCAGAGCTGTGGATTAGTTAGGAACCATGGCTCAGAATGGCAAGGCCCACTTTGTTACCCAGTGTTTTCTTTGAGAATATCACCTTCACCTGGAGGAGAACGTATGCTCAAGGGTTTTACTCTGAATGCCAAACATCCAACAGCTTGTCACTTTTCATGACAACCCATAATAACTTTGGAAGCTGGGACAAATCCTTAAGAAAAACTCTATGGCATGGTTAATAATGTCCTGATTGTGGAGCCTTTAAATGCATGTATAATTTATAATAGCAAAGGCACTGCTCACTGACTCATATTTGCTCCTTGGCAATGTTTTACTTTGCATTAGTGACTGTCAGAACACCTGATCAGTCACTAAATACTCAACTATTTTCAATTAACGTGCCTCTGAAAAGTCTTGTTGAGTTGTCAAAACAATTGACTTCTAAGTGAATTACCCTTCACATTAGATATGCAATCGTTTACAGGAAAAGAACTGCTTTGTGGGTTTATATATCTAAAAGATCTAATACTCTTGGCACATTGTGGCATTCAGAGCAACCGGCCTCGGTGCAGCTCCATTCACTTCAAATGTCAGGGCACACAAAACATTTCATGAAGACTTCTAAACGCCTCTCTTTTTCTGGTACAAGTGTTCTTTTGAGGCTGCAGAAAAGAGAAGGAAGAAAAGACTAGGAAACAAGTTTTTCAAATCAATAGCTGTATAATCTGTCCTTTGCACCATCGAGGTTATGGGTCCATACATCAAGAAATGGTATGATGATCAGTCAGTTTTTTCAAGGATATAAATATATCAGACTCTTCACCAGATGTCTTTATTATGACTATAAGATACAGACATTTTTGCTGTTTTTGAAGTTGTTTGTCTCAAAGGTGCTCCAGCGCAGAGTTGAAAAAGGTTGAAGAAAAAAGACTAGAACGTATAAAATCGCTCGGTGGTGTTCATTTGTATATTAAAAATGTTTCACACTTAGTTTCTCCACATTATAGTTTATATGCAACATACCACCATAACATCACTATACCAGTTAACTTTCTCTTTATTGGACTGAATACCCATGAACATATGTAAACTAAAAGATCCTGTTATCACAGTCAGTTATCATGCTAATATTTAAAGTGGTTGATTGATTCACATCAACCAAGCACTTCGCATCTTAAGTGCATTAAAGTACGTAAAGAGAGCATATTGTGAAATAAAATAACTTTCTGTTCTTGCAACTATTTATTTGGATATTTAAAGTCGCCCCCAACAAACAACCCCAAAAAATTCTCCTTTGTGGACCCATGTCCTGTCCTGTGTTGACACAGACAAGGATGCAGGTCCTTCGTCCTGCGTTTACGTGGTACTTTTTTTTACCAAAACACGTCACAAACCGTTCCTGAAGGCCTCAGGAAACCATCAGCAATGCTACAACAGTGCTGCCTGTTTGGAGAGGTCTTGTTTTGGTGAAATCAACGGCCAAACTGACAAGGATATCCCTGCAAACAAACCTTTCTTTCTAAGTTCAATTTAAAAATACTTTATTATCCCCTGAAAGGAACTCAATTAATTGATTTAAAACTATTCCCCCTGTGTGTCTGAATGCTACCGGAAAAAAAGGAATATTGAATGGAAAAGCAGATGAATAAAGGGGAGGAGAACGTAACACCGGACAACTTATCAACTGATTAAACTACTACTAAACTTTTGCTTTCTTTAAGGGTCTGTTCACTTGTAGTCGAGTACTTCTGGTCCAGACTGGAGTAACATCATACATGTTGGTTCAGCAGCAGAAAGTCCTGGTTTTCTCTGGTATTTAGACTGACCTTTGAATTTTGGGTGGCCCAAAAGATAATAGATGCAAATGTTGTATAATAGTGGTTGAATACCTTAATAGAAACACCAGTACGGCTGATCTGCTTGGAAAGGGTTTTGGTATACTTGAATGATGAGCATAAAGATTTAAGTGGGAGCCTTCCGACTTGTTGACACGAATTGAACCAACAGGGGAAAGAGTTTTCTTTAATCAAACCAAAAATGACACGTGTAATTGCACCCTAAAGCTCTCACGAAAACAATAAAGCGCAAAGAATTCAGACTGTGGAAAAAAGAAAATTACTTCAAACTGCTACCCAGAATTCAAAAGCTACTCACTGGGCTAAATGGTTCACTGTTTAATATACAAACTATACTCCCTCGATATAAGACAATATTTTTATTTTAAAATAAAAAACTTAAATTTCAATAGCATAATCAGTGGGGAATTAACAAGTGAAGGAGGCATGTCAGTAGTCGCCCAAAATCAAATATGAATCTCTCTCTGTCACTCACACACACACACACACAAACACACACACACACACACACACACACACACACACACACACACACACACACACACACACACAGAGAGACCACAGCCAAAAGTGCAGAGCAGGTTACAGCGCACAAGGCGAGGGATGCCACCACACTGCAGGCGGTCCAATGCTGAGAAGGGCAAAGAACATCCAATTAGTGGGGCAAAATTCAAACAAAAGCACCTTTTACACAGTTCCTCAA
The DNA here is from genome assembly GCF_033807715.1 of Cololabis saira. Taxonomy (NCBI): domain Eukaryota; kingdom Metazoa; phylum Chordata; class Actinopteri; order Beloniformes; family Belonidae; genus Cololabis; species Cololabis saira. Next base: position 14,345,060 of record NC_084595.1, on the reverse strand, counting down.
TAGATAAAACACACTGGGGATCAACGACTACAAACAAAAGGGCTCCTGCCAGTTGTGGAGCAGAATAGAAACAACAATATATTAAAACTATCTTCACTTACAGAACAAGCCAGCACACTGGCTCCACATCTGAATCCCTGATATAAATAATTGGGGAATTGGGAATATAAACCTCCTTCCAGCTCTTCAGGCAAACTCAGAAATGATTCCAACAAAGAAATACAATTCTTTCCACTCACATACCCACACAGATATATTCAAGTCAAACCTGCGGTAGAGAAACTCTGCTCCAGACTCACACAGGTCCACCATGAAGTCAGGTAAATGTGCAACAAGGTGCGTCGTGTGGAGAACCACAAAGGCTTTCATTTCACAGCAAAGTCGGGTTGTAAAGTGAGTTCAAATTTATGAGGCAACGCACAATGGATATAGCAGGACAAGGTGAGTTAGAGAAAATGGCTGGGCTCCATCTGGTGCTCTTGTGCTCAACCAATCACCGTAAACTTCCCTGGATGGTCTTCTGGACAAGTTAATGTACACTGACATCATTTCTACCAATTACTGTTCTCTTGCGTCGTGGATGGTTCTTCCCATACCAGGAAAGCTCCTACTCTTCTTCTGATCAACATACTAAAATACAAGGAGAGGTTTTCTTTGGCAATGCTGACCGAAGGTTCGATTTATCTTTTTAACAATAGCTATTTAACAATAAACTGCATTTGCAACCATTAAGAAGCTGGAAAAATTGACAAGAACTTGTGATGCTGAGTGATGAAGATGCATAAATACTGTACATACCCAAGTTATAAAAGTTATTAAAAAAAATGTCTTTCCACCATATAATGAACTTTGGGCCAAGTAAACACTGAATCCCAACAAAAAACTCAACCAGGAAAAGTCCAGATGCAAATTTACAGACGCTTTCATGCAACGCTCCCACGGTGAAGCAAGCTAATTATTTTCTGCGCTTTTTACTTTCCTGAAGTATTTTTGCTGCTGTGTTGCAAGGGTTTTACATAATGTGTTGAAAATGATGAGCTTAATCTGATTTGAAATAAGCACATTGTACAAAACACTAGCGAAGGAAACTTAATAAGAAGCTTGACTGCATTCAAATCACGACAACAGAGCTCCTGCACAAACAACATGCGAGTCCTGAACTCAATCTAAAAACAATTCAGAGAGTATGTGATTACTCAAAAGGTCTGGTTTTGCATTTCAAATGTTCAGAAAGTACGCGAGTATACCTTGGGGCCAGAAGCTGACTTGGGAGTAGACCAGCCACTCAGTATAAACTGAGGCACGCATGGCATGTGATTCTTGAACCAGGAACTGTACAATCTGCGATTATTTTAGAATTATATTTAAAAAGTTAACTTTGGTTGTGTGTAAATAGACCAATATTCCCTGTGACGGCGTGCACACATTTTGGTTCTTTTCAATCATGAATACAACTGTTGTGGACTTTAAAGCTTCATTAAACAGGTTTGTGACCAAAATTGAATTGTACTTAATGAAAGTGGGGACTTCAGAATCACAGCATCTTAATGGTTAATGAGATTTGTTAGACATAATTTCTAATTCAATTCAATTCAATTTTATTTATATAGCGTCTAATACAACAGAGTTGTCTCTAGACGCTTTACAGAGACCCATACCCAGAACATGACCCCCGAGCAGTTATTACATAAACAATGGCAGGTAAAAACTCCCCTAGTGGGAGAAAAACCTTAAGCCAAACAGTGGCAAGGAAAAACTCCCCTTTAGGAGGGAAGAAACCTTGAGCAGGACCAGGCTCATCAGGGGGGACCCTCCTGCCGAGGGCCAGACTGGTGGGTCAGGGACGGCAACAGCACAGCAGGCAGGTGGAAGCAGCAACGGGATGACCGGGGGTGGGGACCGCAGGCCAGCACACAGCTCCCGAAGCTCCGGCCCAATCAGCAAGTCCCAGGTTGGGGTGCAGGGTCAGGAAAAGACTTGTGCTCCGTAATGCAAGCTACAAGCCACCCATGGCCACCTGCAGGACAAAAGAGAGAAAAGGGAGGAGAAGGGGGGGGGCAGCAACGGGATGACCAGGGGTGGGGACCGCAGGCCAGCACGCAGCTCCCGAAGCTCCGGCCCAATCAGCAAGTCCCAGGTTGGGGTGCAGGGTCGGGGAAAGACTTGTGCTCCGTAATGCAAGCTACAAGCCACCCACGACCACCTGCAGGTTCCGGTGTCCGGCAAAGGATGCTGCAACATGGACAAAAGAGAGAAAAGGGAGGAGAAGGGGGGGGCCAGCACAAGAAACCACAGGAGCGACTCTGACACACTAAAGTTTACACTACCTAGAGATTTACCAACACCAGCTAGAGGTTTACTAAACACTAACTATAGGCTTTACTAAACAGAAATGTTTTAAGTTTAGTTTTAAAGGTGGAGGTGGTGTCAGCCCCCTTAACCCAGATTGGAAGTTGGTTCCATAGTAGTGGCGCCTGATAGCAGAACGCCCGCCCTCCAAATCTACATTTAGATACTCTAGGAACTACAAGTAAACCTGCACTCTGAGAACGGAGAGCTCTGACAGGAACATAAGGCACTATCAGGTCTTGCAAATAATGCGGAGCTAAGCCGTTTTGGGCTTTATACGCAAGTAATACAATTTTAAATTGGATTCTGAATTTTACGGGTAACCAATGGAGCGACGCTAACACTGGAGAGACGTGGTCTCTCCTGCTAATTCCTGTCAGTACTCGTGCTGCTGCATTTTGGATCAGCTGGAGCCTATTCAGCAAATTACTTGGACATCCTGCTAACAACACATTACAGTAATCTAGTCTAGAAGATACAAACGCATGAACTAGTTTTTCTGCATCACTCTGTGAGAGGATTTTCCTAATCTTTGCAATATTACGGAGATGGAAAAAGGCTATTTTACAAACCTGATTGACATATGGTTTAAACGACAAATCCTGATCGAAAATAACACCAAGATTTCTCACAGTTGCACTGGAAGCCATCGCAACACCATCTAATCCCTTCCTAAGATGCTCTGGACCAAGAATGATAACCTCTGTTTTATCTGAATTTAGAAGCAGAAAATTTCTGGACATCCAGTCCTTGATGTCCCTAAGACATGCCTGAAGTTTAACTAACGGTTCTGTTTCATCCGGCTTCATAGACAAATAGAGCTGCGTATCATCAGCATAACAATGAAAGTGTATGCCGTGATTCTGGATTATACTTCCCAACGGCTGCATGTATAAACTGAACAAGATTGGCCCTAGCACTGAACCCTGCGGAACACCATAACAGACCCTTGACTGTTCTGAAGAAACCTCATGTACATGAACAAACTGGAACCTGTCAGATAGGTATGATTTAAACCAACATAGAGCTGTCCCTTTAATCCCAACAACATGCTCTAACCTGTGCAGTAAAATGCCATGATCTATAGTGTCAAAAGCAGCACTGAGGTCCAGTAGAACCAGTATGGACACTAATCCCTTATCTGAGGCCATAAGGAGGTCATTCGTGACTCGAACAAGTGCTGTCTCTGTGCTATGATGCATTCTGAACCCTGACTGAAAGACTTCAAACAGATCATTTCTATACAAATAGTCACATAACTGGCTTGAAACTGCCTTTTCCAGAATTTTAGACACAAATGGAAGGTTGGAAATTGGTCTATAATTAGCTAAGGTGTCTGGGTCAAGAGAAGGTTTTTTAAGTAAAGGTTTAATTACTGCGACTTTGAAAACCTGTGGTACGTATCCTAAACTTAGGGATAAGTTAATTTGGTCCAGTATTGTCGTACCAATAAGAGAAAAAATATGTTTGAATAGACGAGTCGGGATGGGGTCTAACATACATGTGGTTGACTTAGCTCTATTAACGAGTGAGGTCAGCTCAGGGAGGTCTATAGGATCAAAACAGTCTAGAGACAAGTCAGAGCCTAGGGAAGTCGCTAAAGCTGAAGAAACACCTACAACCGGCTGGTTGATTTCTTCTCTAATTCTCGCGATTTTACTGTTGAAGAAGCCCATAAAGTCCTCACTACTGAGAGCTGCAGGAATGCACGGCTCAACAGAGTTGTGACTCTTTGTCAGCCTGGCTACAGTGCTGAACAGAAAACGTGGGTTACTTTTGTTATCCTCTATCAACGTTGAATAATAAGCTGTTCTGGCTTTGCGAATGGCTTTTTTATATACTATTAGAATATCTTTCCATTCACGATGAGAGTCTACAGACCTACAAGAGTACCACTTCCTTTCCATTTTACGCACGTTTTGTTTCAACATGCGGATATCTGAATTATACCAGGGAGTTAAGCTCCTGTGGCTAAAAACCCTCCTTTTCAAAGGAGCAACTTCATCTAAAGCTGAATGCAACAAATCAGCAGTGTTACTAGCAAGGAAATCAACATCTGCAGAGGTAGAACCCAGGTCACTGGCCTCGACTACATCACTATTTCGCACTGTCGTAAGATAAGCAATGGCCTCCCTAAATTTAACAATAACTTCATCAGACAAACATCTGCTAAAATAATACCTCCTATTTTGCACTTCAACATCAACAAAATTAAATTCAAACGTTATTAAGTAATGGTCGGATAAAAGGGAGTTTACAGGTGACACCAACAGACCATCAGTTTCAACACCGTAGGTGAGAACGAGATCGAGAGTATGATTAAAACAGTGCGTCGGTTTATCCACTTTTTGTGAGATACCCATTGATTCTAGAAGAGAATCGAAGGCTAATTTAAGATTATCGCTTTCAACATCCATATGAATGTTAAAATCACCCACTATGATGAATTTATCTGTGCTGATCAATAATCCAGAAAGGAAATCTGAAAATTCAGACAAAAACTCCAGATACGCACCAGCAGGGGGCCGGTACACTACCACTAACACAACTGGCTTCTCTGATTTCCGGCTCGGAAATTTCAGACCAAGCATGAGGCTTTCAAATGTATTATAGTTGCACTTGGGTTCAATTTTTGTTTGAAGACCGGAGTTATAAATTGCTGCTATTTCTAAATCCAATATGTTACAATAAATTCAAGTTAAAGGAGACATTGTGATCTTCCTATCTATTCAAAATACCACAGAGATGCAGTGCACAAGCTCCCTTTTTAACCACATACAGTATGGCTCTGTTTTAAAGGAAGGGGCTACATCCAGCTTGCAGCAGGAAACCATGCTGTTCCTCAAACTGCCACAGGGGGCTGGCTGTAAACGGGAGCAGATTTCCAAAAACCATCGTGCTAAACTGTCCAGATTTACAGCAGAAATCAAGGAATGATTGCTTTGGCTTTATTCGAAAACGTTGTTACAGCTTCATGCTCTCCACTTCTGGGGTACCACAAACACAGCCTGATGTGAAGTTGGGCATAAATAATCATTAAAACGCTGCGCGATTCTGTTCAAATCTTTCAAATTTGAATGGTTCACTGAAAGATTTCGGACTTGCCTCTAACCAACAAACGAGGTTATATTTTGTTGTCGTCAGAATATGGTAGTCACAGCAGAATATCAAATACATCTGAAAGCCGTTGTGCAAAGATAATTTTTACATGTGTCCCTTTTTATAAAACATTCATCCATCCATTTTCTATTCCGGCTTTATCCTGTGCAGGGTCACAGGGGTCTGCTGGAGCCTATCCCAGCTCATCACAGGCGAGAGGCAGGGGTCCACCCTGGACAGGTCACCAGTCTATCGCAGTTTATAAAACATATTATGATAAATAGTAAGGACATTTTATGGAACAAATTCACTTTTACAATAAATAGACACATATGATGTGTGTTTATAGCTTTCAGACACATTAGAAAGCAGTTGTGCATGTGCCATATCTTTAAAAGAGTAATTTAAAGAAAGTGCTTTGTCGCCATATCATTTTTGCATTAGCAAGTGGATGAAATTAATCATGTACATTTTTCCCACATGGTTCTAAACCGTCAAAACCGCCTTGTCAAATCCAATGCTGTTGAATTATAAAAACAGTTAAATGAGAGATGAAAATGTATTTTTAATCCCATAATCAATCTTCATTCCGTTTTATCAAAGGCTTTATTTTTTTCCTCATACTGTAGCTGCATGATTTCCAATAGATATAAACTTGTTGAAACCAAATGGGATTCCAGAGACGAGTAGCACACATGTTCTGCATAATGGTCCTGTGATGTATGGCAACAAGTGCACAGCAACAATATCAGTTCCACTAAGCCCCATGTCTCATCTCAGCACACACAACCAATAGGGCCGTGGAAAATCCCTTCCATGTAGGAGGATGAGTTTGATGACATGTGGGAGCTGGCCACTGGTTTGTTAAAGGCCCCAAAGAGCAATTATGTCACAAGCTCACTCTTGGACATAAATCATACAAACCTCTTCTCAGCTTAAATCAGTATGTTTGGATTTTTATTGGATAGTACTCAATACCGCGGAGGGTGTTATGCAAGAAATATCATAATCCACAGCAATACAGAGCAGCAGTTAGCTCTCCATTTCTTTTTCCAAAGCTTTTCCAACTTCTCTTTGTCTTCAGTGCATGTCTTTAGTTGTCCAAGCCAACACTCGGGCTTTAATGATGAATATATCCTGTAAAGCAACACATTCATCTCTCTGTGGGAATACAACTGACAAGTGTCAACTTTTCATGCATTATGAATCGGGATTCATGAATAATCGGTGAACGAACACTGTGGGACACATTGCAGGGGGACTGAGAAGGCTGCTCAACGGTGGGAAATCTCATCTGGAGATGTAACTAAAACAAAACCTTTACAGAAACTGTTTTCTGATACCCATGACTCATCACCGTTCGGAACAGATAGTCATCAGTAAGAGATGACAGAAATGTTCTTAAAAGTGACAAATATTGTGTGCAGGCTGTATCTCTGCAGGATAACATCACCACCATGGCCACGCTGCCTTGTTGTAAATCGTACCAAAATACCACTCTCATTTGTTGAGTTTTATTTCACGTCAGTTTCTTTGTAAAGCACCCTTTCACAAGTTCGATGCAAGGATTATTCCAGCCAGTTAGTTATATTTCTTCATGCCATTAAAAAAATGATTAAAGCTGCAAGCAACGATGAACGGGCCCCTCGCACCCTTGTGCACGTTCAGGCGTGCTGCAGTGGAAGCGCTTGTATGACTTGCATGTAGATTCTTCAGGCCTGGACATTTAGCGGATGACACCACCCACGACTCTCTATATCAAACCATTCAAAGGTTATGCCAGAAAATAGGGACTATCAAAGAATCAGAAGAAGGGGCGGGGCTAATTCAGGCCAATGAAGGTCAAGTACTCAAAACCGAGTCCGATGACACCACCCACGACTATATGTAAAACCATTCAAAAGTAATAGCAGAAAGTAGGAACTATCAAATATGGACCAATCAGATGAAGGGGGGGGGCACGCTTTTTGGCGTCTAGCGTCGCCACGGTAATGCCTTTGACTGAGAAAAGTAATGCGCATCGTCGCAGGATCGAGACGCACATTTTGATGTATAACACACCTCGGTGCACATTACGGTTCGTGCAAAGAAGCGGCCGAAGTAATGGCATAAATTGTGACAAAATTACACAATTAATTCAAGATGGCCGACTTCCTGTTCGGTTTCGGCCATGGCTCCAAGAGACTTTTCTTTAAGTTGCGAAATGATACAGATGTGTACTGATTTTTGTTCATGTACGTCAAACCGTATTGTGGGGCTTGAGGCACGAAGTTTTCTAGGGGGCGCTGTTGAGCCATGAGGCCACGCCCATTAATGCAAACCATGAAATGTAAATTATTTTTTTTGTGACTTTTGGGGCACGTTTAGGGGAGCAAAAAGGCCCACATTTCGTGAGAAGAAAAAGGAGAAAAAAAATTCCTACAGATACAATAGGACCTTCGCACTGTAAGTGCTCGGGCCCTAAAAATAAAAAACGTAGTCTCACTAAAACAATCAAACCAATAGTTTGGATGAGTATGATCAGGGCCATGGGCAGCAGTGGATAGGAGAAGACTAGCTATCTGTCAAACTGAAGGTTTAGAGGATAGGGCATAGATGTGAAGATCAGGGTGTAGATGAGCTGTGAGAGTAGTGATCAGCAAACTTATCTGACCAAAATGAAGAAAATAAAGGAAATCAAAACTGCTATGGATGCATAGTCCGAAAAAGAAAACAAAAAACCCTGAAAAAAGAGTCATGATGAACAGAAGGGCTGGCAGAGGTTAACACCAGGAAGGAGAACAGATGGGCTGGCAGCAGCAGCAAGAAAAGACAAAGGTGTACACACACACACACACACACACACACACACACACACACACACACACACACACACACACTGAAGCAAGTCATGGGCAGGACAGAGAAAACACATAAAAAAGAGAACCAGATTTATGGGAAATAAGGTGAGGGCAAAACTAAAACAGAGAAAGGGTTAATATAAGAATAAAAAGGAAAAACAGGTCTCAGTCCCAATCCCCGTATAAACGGAGCAAGAGACTGGTCCACTTTTCAGGTAGTTAGTCGGATTAGTTTCAGGTGGGAGTTGGACCCCGTCAGGGCTTCTCTCCGTCACCATTTCTGTTCATTACCTCTATGGAGAGAATTTCTGGGCGTGGTCAGGGGATGGAATGGGTTTGGATTGGTGGGCAGAGGATGGGTCGCTGCTTTTTGCAGATGTGTTCATTTTGGCTTCATAAAACTACGATCTTCAGCTTTCCACGGAGCGGTTCGAAGCGCATTGTGAAAGATCGGGGATGAAAATTGGCACCTCCAAATCTGAGGCCATGGTTCTTAGTTGAAAAAGGTCTCGCCGGGTAGGGAATTGGGTGCTTCCTCAAGTGGAGGAGTATCCTGGGCTAAACGAGTGAGGGGAGGATGGAGCTGGTGATTGACAGGCGGATCGGCCAGGGCATCTGCAGCAATGCAGTCTGTATCGGCCTGTTGTGGTGAGAAGAGAGTTGAACCAAAACACAAGGCTTTCTGTCTACTGGTGTCAGGATTTGACATTTTCCTGTTGGATATTCCTCTGCACATTCTGTACACATCAGAGAGTCACTGTAGGTACTGAAAAGGCCCGCCTGCAGTCCTGATCTGTGCCCAGTAGATAATGTAGAGAGAAACAGTGAACCCATGGCCTTAAAACCTTAAAACATGTTTGCCAGAAGAACAGGACAAAAACAAAAGTGTCTGAAACTGTCCATCACTTGGTATCGTCAAAGCCAGAACGCCTTTCAAGTGATGTGAGGAGTGGCAACACTGCACAAAGGTAAAACGTTTGGGATGTGTCGCAGGCCAAAGAAGCAAATATGACTGAATTCTAACAAATTATGAAAAAAAAAAAATGTTTTTGGTCTTTTTTTGTGCATTTTCCGGATTTGGAGTTATACCCATAGCGCCACATGTCTTAAAACACCAAAATGCCCCTAGAAAAAATAAATACCAGCTGGTCCGTTTATGGCTGGAGGTGCTGAAGACCAGAAGCAAAGATCCGGTCAGGATGTCTGCCGGAGGGACATCTGCATCATATCCTTACTGTATTCTGTATTTCTCCTCACAACCGTGGTCAAATATATTAGCCTAATGAAATAGCGAGGCATACACTGACAGCGGCTGTAAATTTGCGAGCAGTGCCCACCAGCCCCATGTGTGCAGCGTGGTGATAAAGTGGTGTCTCACTGGCTGTATGAGGGTCACATAAAAGGGTCTCAGTTTGTGTAATCGACATCATATATCCAGTCTCACACTTCCAGGACACACTGCCTTAATTTACTCAGAGGAGCCTTCCTTTCTTTCTTTCTTTTCAATTTTTTCCCCTCTCTTATTGCTCTCACAAAAGCTAATCATGACAGTGTAAAGCGCTTGTCCACTGGAGCCGATATCTTTATTCAAAGACATCCCGGGCTAATAGTGTCACCCCGAAAGAGCCTTGGGCAAGTGGTCATAAAGGGTTTTAAACCTGGCAACGATTTCAAAGGAAAAAAAGCCCATCCGCACATTCCTTTATGGCTTATTATTTATACAATATTTCTGAAAAATAGGAGGCTATGGCATCTTAAATAAAATGGCCATGGAGCCCTAAATAAAGTGGACATAAAAGCGATGAAAGTTTGGGAAAAAGCACTACAATAGAGCAGATTTGGAGGGCAACCTCGCACTATGCACTCTTAACAGAGTGTATGTTTTTAGTGTTCACAGAAATTATTGTCATTTGCGGCTGCAAATATACATTTCTTCCACAATAATCCTTTCAGAGAAAATGTGTGACACTTAAATGAATCAAATTCAAAGCTGTGAGGGGAAAATGACGGTGAAATGCATTTCTTGGGCAATACAGTTTGACACTGCAATCCCCCTGCCATGGAGTCCTAATTTCATCCAGCAGATTTTCCAAAGCCTCTTTATTAGAGAGCACATCTGAGCTTTGATGCTCCAAAATCACAGGGCTCATGAACCTAATTCAAGAGTTTTAATCCCTTTGAGGTGGCATCTATTTCAAGTGGGCTAATTTCTCACATGTACGCCAAATTCATCATGTTTTCAGAATTTCTAATAATCACTTTGATGTAAAATGTGCGTCATTATCGAGGTTTACTCATCTAACTGCATTAGTTATAAAAAGAAAAATAATTTAAGACCGTATTTTCTTCACTAAGGAACAGCCAAGGTACGTTTATGTAATTGTGTTATTTTTTTCAGTAAATTTGCCCTTTTGTAAACAGTCTATTAAAGGAGCATGAGGCTCCTTTTAAGAAATGAGACTCTCTAGCGCCACCCTTCACCACGACGGCCGTTGGGGGTACTGCAGCCAACAGTGAAGCCAGCACGGGAGAACAGGGAGAACGCACATGCAGCGTCATGTGACGTCACATCCGCAGCCCAGCGCGGGAAATTCGGGACCGAATTGCAGCACATTTTGCAGCACACAGCCTGTTCAAGGCAAAGGAGAGATACACTAGAGGGCTTATTCTTTTGGGTTTGGAACGCTTCATCTGACATTATTACTAGAAAACTTAAAATGTATACGGATTTTTTTCATAAATCTTGCCACAATCCGGCCTCAAGCTCCTTTAAAAGACAAATACAAACACCGGCAAACTTTATTATACCTACAATGTTTTGAATCATGCTTTTTTAATTATTTAGTCCACAAATGCAGTGGGCAGATGTAATGTTTCAAGATCAGACAACTATGGCTGCTTCTCCGTTTACGTAGAACAAATTGCTCTTTCTTGGTCATTAGTCAGAGAGGCAGATGTGGAAGCGGACCATCTCCTGATGGAGAGAAAATATGCTTCTCTTCTCCATTTTCGATCACTGGGAGATTGGCTTTTCTGCTCTTTCCTCTCTGGGTCGGGGAGTGGTGGGCGGCCTGGAAATGTTTCCTCCTCCAAAAGGACGCATGGCAGGAAAAACTAGAAAACCGCTGTCTCAAGCAACATACAGATTTTGCAAGAAAAGGCAGGATCAGGAGTTAAGTGTCTTTATTTTGGGTGGATTTTGTCGAGATCAGGAGGGGAGACCATGAGAGCGAGGCGACGTACTCCGTGGTGTCACTTTAAATGCAAAAAAAAAAAAGAAATGTAATCATGATTATAATGAACATTCTTTAAAACCTTATGTTTTATGTTTATTTCATTTTTTATATGTTTAAACAACATGAAAAATAATGTACTCAGATGAATTTGTCAAATGCCTGTACATTTTACAGACAGACTGGCAAACTTGCTAAATATGAACTGTCTGGGGGAGAATGTAATGGAAGAAAACTCAGTCGCCATCAGGGTCGACACCTCACTTCAATCCCACCTTAATGGCAAATATAGCAAACGCACTTTGGCTTTCTCCATCACTGTCAAGGAGCACATGTGGGTGAAGCCGTGAGGAACATAAACATCATCAATATTTGATTCATCTTGTCTGAGAAAGAGCTGTACTTAGCAAGAACCTTGTGACCGGTCACAGCTGATTTTTAATAACTCAGTAAAGCTTGCTTTTGTATTATGTAAGTGCAGAAAATATTATAGATTAGTCTCTGATGATTGTGCTGCTGACGGAGAAGTCTGCTGTTGAAATGTTGAAGGCTATAGCAGGGAGACAGATGAGGTGAGAGCTGAGAGAACTGCACTGGGAAGCGTTTTAAGGTTGGGGTGTATCAAAAATTGCTTTTTAAAAGTGTACGTTTAAGTCGTACTTACACAAATGGCAAAAGAATGATAAAACAGAGAAGAATAGAAATGTAAATTTAAAAAAAAACGTGCATATCTGCAGGGATCCTTACAATGTTGTCAACACTTTAAAGGCAGGGTAAGCAATTCCTAACCAGAACACTTTGTGTCACACAGTGAAAGAATCCTAATCAGTTCTTAACTGGCCTCGTGAGCACACTGTAAAAGAAGTAATACAAATAAAAAACAAAAAAGGCACTTTTTATTGCTGTTGTTTATGTGGAAGGCATAAACACATAATACGTTGCTATGTACAATACAAAGTCAAATTAAAGCGTCAAGCAGCGATGAACGGGCCCTCGTGCGTGCAATTTTCACCAATAAAGGTCAATGACTCAAAACTAAGTCCGATGACACCACCCACAAGTCTTTATGTCCAACCATTCAAAAGTTATGGCAGAAAGTAGGAACTATCAAATATGGACCAACCAAATGAAGGGGGGGCGCGCTTTTTGGCGTCTAGCGTCGCCACGGTAACGCTTATGACTGAGAAAAGTAATGCCCATCGTCGCAGGACAGAGACGCACATTTTGATGTATAACACACCTGCACGTTACGGTTCGGGCCGTGTTAACTGCCGAAGAAATGGCATAAATTGCGCCAAAATTACACAATTAATTGAAAATGGCCGACTCCCTGTTCGGTTTCGGCCCTTGGCGCCAAGAGACTTTTTTTTAAGTTGTGACATGATACAGGTGTCTACCGATTTTCGTGCATGTATGTCAAACCATATTGTGGGGCTTGAGGCACGAAGTTTTCTAGAGGGCGCTGTTGAGCCATTAGGCCACGCCCATTAATGCAAACAATTAAATATCACATTTTTCGCCAGGCCTGGCTTGCATGCAAAATTTGTTGACTTTTGGGGCACGTTTAGGGGGGGGGAAATAAAGAAAGAAAGAAGAAAGAAAAATTCCTACAGATACAATAGGGCCTTCGCACTGTAAGTGCTCGGGCCCTAATAAAGAGTAGATGGCATGCATCCAAGTTTCTATTCCGGCTTTGAAAGTTAACGAGTTAATAATGTGTTAACACGTTAACATGCATGCACGTTTCAGGAAGCATGATCTTCGGCTCAACCTGTAGTTTGGAGACACAGGAAGCATCGGTGACATGACACATTGGTTTTCTGAAGTGCACTTATGAAGCCTCTTTTTCTCACAAAGTTGAAGGATGTAATACTCGTATGACGCACCGCCATGTCTGGAACCCGATGGGAAGACGCCCGTGGTATTTCAATCAAAGTTAGCTGTGAATACCGGCTCCTTGAACCGAGCCACGTCGGAGCAGCAGCAGACGTTCTCCCCAGAATATCCCACTTCAGACGTGGTGAAATCAGAAATCACGGCTGCGTTTAGCCAACGGTGGGTTAGTACACACTGATGGTTATGAAGTGATGGTCATTGGCTGAGCTGACTGTCAATCATTAGACTGACAACCATAACATTTATTTTTATAAATTCACTGGCTAGACTTTCAGGACATGTTTTTGTCATAATAAAGCAACAGCCATTTTTTTTTTTAAAACATAGATGATTGTCTGACTCCTTTTTGCAATTTTAAAAATATCTTAATTAGAAAAAAAGGAAAACAGTATACAAAATATTAACTATGAAAATATTTTGATTAAAGAATTGATTGGCAGACCTAGCTTTCTAGCTACCACCAATTTGCAACCCTGGTCTCCAGTTGGCCTTCCCTGTAAGAAAACACACACACACACGCACGCACACACACACACACATCTTTTATATGCACATAAACTGATTTTAACTGCCTGTATTTTACCCAAAGGCACACTTAATAAATGGTATAGCAGATGCATACTGTGACATCAAACTCCTCTGTTACATCTGTCAAGCCCAAAGCTGGTGATGTTTCATGAATTTTAACATTTGGGCAGAAGTCAGGCCTATGCTAATCGGAGTCGAGTCTGCCAGAAGGCAACCTGACAGCAGAAAAACACTGAAGTGTTCACACCACCTTTATCGCTCTTGCCTTTTAATCCAAAGCGTTTAGCAACTTACTGGTTTGTGGAGCTACAAGCCTTCATCTCGGCCTCTAAATGCTGCTGTATACACTGGGTTCTATGACTCCTTCGTTACTCCAGGATATTTTTCTGCTTCTTTTTTTCCTGTAGTGTGCATTTAAAAGAAAGATAAACAGAAATATTCCCTCCTGGTGATTAATGATGAACAATTTTAAAATATGCATATACGTCTTTGGTAAACAACATCCAACTGCAGAACAATTAATTCAGTAGAATGCTAAAGCGTCATTGGCTGAGTGGAACCAAAAGAGAAGTTATGAAGTAGATATAATGATTTTTATCAAGGATTCATACTAATCTACCTCAAAGGGGGATAATACCCATTACCTACATTAGATTCTGCAGCATTTCAGCTGATGTTACAGGATCTCTGTTTTTAGCAACCCTGGGTTCTGCTGTGCTATGCTACAGATGTATGTTTTAGCTTCAGCCGTGTTCGTAAGACAGATCGAGCTGTGAGGAGGTCGCATAAGAGTAGCTTGGTAAAAAGGTAGCTCCTCAAGGTAACGCCATGAACAGGACTCTGACTTGTACATCTGCGTTCCACTAAAAGTTTTCATGACAATGAAAAAGTTGCGTAAGCGTCGGTTCACCTGATTGAACTTTCAAAAAAACAGCTCATGGCCCAAATAACCCAAAATGGAAGTAAGGTGATGAGGGGAGAGCGATGATGAAGACTTGATCGCGTAAAGATTCCTGGAAAATAAAATAGCTGAAACAGGGAAACGTCAGGAACGTCACACGTTCTGGACGGATGCAGCTCTCAGTGATGCGGCGCAGGAATGCTGCAGCGCTTACTGAGGACCGATGGAGAGGTTACTGTGAAGGGGCACCTGTGCCTCCTAGATGCTGAACTGCTGGCTGCTAGTCTCTGTCTCCTAAGAGAGTTAAACTGTGTTGCTTCCTGATCCTGCATATGACATAATCAGCACAGCTGTTGCTAGGCAAGGAACACCCCATTATGCTTCTGTCTCTGCTGTACTCCATCCTTTACTTTAGTTTTTACTCTCATATTTACTGTATCGACATAATTCTCCCATTGGAAATCCATAAAGCAGCATTCAAGTCAGTTCAACCCATTTTAAGTGTACAGATGTCACAGTGGGATGTCGAGGTCCTTGTATGATCTCCGAACTGAGGAAAGTAATGATCTCACTCCGCTCCACTCCAATCCTCTAAGACCCCTGATGAGACCTGAGGACACGCTGGAGATGGAGGCAAAGCTTACAAACCTGGAGGGTCCCAGGTGTAACATTCTGTTCAGTCTGATCAAAGTGTGCATCTTTTCATGAAACTTGCTGATTGATTCACTCATTGATTTTTTTTTTTTTTTTTGCAATGTACTGGTTTGATCGTGAAATGTATCATTCCTTTTGACGACAACTTTATAACTGCAGCGAACCCTTTAAATGTCATAATTTTACCGATATACCAGTAAACACTTTTATTCCCAGTCAGCCTGATATTTTAGACATAAATGGTACAAAGATGCAATTTGGTTTTTTGGGGGTTCAAAGCAAGTAGTTTTACTGTATATAAAGAAGAAATAACATCGTAAGAAAAATTTAAAAATATAGTTAAAGAAGAAAAAAAACTACGCTGAAAAGGAGTGCAAGCACTGCAGAAATTCCTTAAAAGGATTCCACTGAGAACGGTGATGCTGCTTCTTCTCCCACAATCTGCTTCACAGATACTGATTTTAAGCTCATCAAGGTTTATGGAGTAATATTTGAACCTCCAGTGGAATGAAAATATCAAAGTGCCCATTCTGCTGCTGCCCTCTGATGACATTGCACAATGACAGATGAAGGAAACAGGATGATTATTTTACCAGGTCCTGATAAACCAACACTCAGGAAATGGGGTTTATGATTCATCATTAGCAGCTAATTGTTGTTCATTGGACATGAAAATGATGAATATAGATGGCTACCATTTGCCATAAAACAGCTGTTCTTCTGGAGAGCTGATCTTGTTCCTTTGGGTATCTCTGAGGTTTGAACTGGAATCTCTCTTATTCAGCAGGGACTGTGTCCTTCAGCAGGCTGCGCGTCTCTAATGATCTCTCTGTGGAGCCAGCAGTTCTCATTATGAAATTGAAGAGCTTACTCACTTGTTCCTCATTTTCCACACTTTAAAGATGTAGGAAAGTGAAGCGTTTTCTTACAATTCTGAGTTAAAATATAAATATAGCAAGGGTAAACAATGTGCATTTTCAACAGTGACAGTAAGCATTAGAAAAAGCTTGGAACTCTTATTAATTAGTAGCAACGTGTTTCTCTTCTTTATAGATAGGATGCATCTGTACATGAGTCATACATTAAAAACACTTTGATAGTTGTTGTTTTTTGGAAGGGAGAAACTCATTTTACCTTGTAAATGAGGACAATTCATTTCACATAAATATAACATTTTTAATATAATGAAAAATACATTTATTATCTTAATGTATAGATCCCACAAACAAAAAAATGTGGAAAAAAGTGTAGCATTTTATTTATTTTTTCAAGCCCCAGCTCTACTTTATGTATAGCATCATGTCAGCTAAGCTGCCGCTCTTGACCACACTGTGCAATCTTGTCTTTAGCCATAAATCCAGGAATAGATGCTATGTTTACCCTTTGACCTTGTGCTTTGACCTGAAATTGTGCTTGCCCTTGCCTTCGTTTTATCTGCTGTAGTTGTTCTAACTCGTTTTAGCCGTATCAGCATCTCAGGGATTCACTGTGACGCCTCATCAGGTTCAGATCAGCGCTCCACAGCAGGGGTGTCCAATTCTAGTCCTCACAGGCCGCCGTCCTGTACATTTTAGGCATTACTCTGCTTCAACACCCCTGATTACAATCCTCATCCTCATCAACATGTCATGAAGATCTGCACAGATCTGTGTCACACAGATTTGTGTCAAACAGACGCTGTGTTGAAAAACAGGAAGACATCTGAAACATGGAGGAAAGCGGTCCTCCAGGACCAGAATCAGACCCCCTGCTCTAGAGACTCGAAATTCCTTTCTCCTGATGAAATCCAGGTGATTTTCAGGTGTGATATAATAGTGTATGATTAACAATATCAGATATTATATGTTTTTACCAGACAGTGATGGTGGCATTTATACATTTACATGCTGTTTAATGGGCCTACCCCACTCATGTGGATCCCCAGCATGGTAATGGTGCAGAATCAACCTTACTTTTGTACTTATGATGCAAAGATCTGTGATGTCTCATGCTGAAGGGTTCAAGAGCCTGCCTGGGGATTGTATTTTGTTTTATAAAAATGGGCTGTCTTTCAATATTTAAAAGTTATGGGGGGTGATTAGAAACAGAGACTTGGTTAATCCATAATAATAGATAATAATATAATAATAAACTTTATTTATATAGCACCTTTATTTAACAAAGTTACAAAGTGCTTCCCAAGAACAATAAAATACATCAAGATAAAAATACAGTGCATAGTGGATAAGAACATAAGACAGCGATAACCAAGTCTAAAATTAATAGCAATATTCACACCACAATAAAAGCTTTTCTAAAAAGGAATGTTTTTAGTAAAGATTTAAAAGCAGTGGGGGATTTAGCTGACCTGATCTCAGCAGGTAAAGAGTTTGGGGGCCCGGACTGCAAAAGCTTGATCACCTTTGGTCACAAGCCGGGCCCTGGGAATGATCAGAAGGCGACTACTTGCTGATCAGAGGGAGAGCCATGGCAGGTAGGGGGTTAAAAGTTATTAAAAATAACTAGGGGCTTGGTTATTTAGTCATCTTGGTCAGGAGGAGGGTAGCCTGGACATCTTTATTTATTTATTTATTTTATTTTATTTTTTAAAACGCAAAACAGGCACACAAGCGTTGGAATGGAGAAAACGCACAAACAGACAGACACAAGAATAGGCAGAGACACAAACAGAAACCATTTCAGGTCTCTGAGACTGAATCAAGACTAGGCTACATACTCCCCCAAAACTGTGGAGTGAGGTGAGTGTGCAGGTGTGTATGTCTGTGTAACTGTGTGTCTGCAGGTGTGTATGTCTATGTAACTGTGTGTGTGCAGGTGTGTATGTCTGTGTAACTGTGTGTGTGCAAAGTGAAAACAAGGTTTTACCTGAACTGCAACTATAGTGGAGGAGAGAGGGCACAACCACGCCACCCGAGAGACCAGAACCCGACAAGGGAGAAACCCGAACCCAGGCCACCAGCCGCCCCACGGAGGACCAGAAGAGGGCGGGAGCCTGGACGTCTTTATGTGTCAGTGTGTGTTTCTGACACTGTGGTAGGAGACAGATAAAAAAAAAAAAGAAACTATAATTATGATTGCAAACGTAGCCGACAAATTTAATCTCTGTTTTGATTCTGGCTGCCACTGGATAGTTCATGAAAAAGAAGAAGACCTTGTTTTGCAGGTGGCAAATGTTGTTTGAGAGGAATTTTGCCAATGCCGTGTTGAAATGGCAATAAGTAACATTTATTGCTTCTGTTTATTTGGCCATTCGCATGCATTGCTCTTGGTGTTGATTCAACCAGTGAATCAGCTTCCAAAACTATGTTTACCGCTCCAACTTTATAGCGACTTGGCTGATTAAATTCTTCTTCTAAATAAAAAAGAAAGGAAAAAGTCAGAGGAAATCTAAACGCCAGAGAGCAACATCATTATCCAGTGGAAGAAGCACTTGAACACAGCTACATCGAATACAGTAGATTCAATCTGAAAGGCTTTTTTTTTTTTTTTTTTTACTGTGGATACCTGTTTACAGCTAAACATTCCATTTCAATTTCTCACTCTTTTCTCAGACTCCAGTCAGCCTTGACATCGGTTGGAAACACTAGCAGAGACGGAAGCTGCAGATCTGTGGTCTGCAGCAATCCTCCATGAAGCAGCTCCACAGTTTATTCAAAGGCTGAGGCATGACCTTGTTTTCATTGTAGTCAGAAATTCAAAATAACACTATAATCACCCTTTAGAGCTTAAGGGATTGCTTTTCCATTAAAATTGCAGTGACACACATTTTACATTTTATGGTGTGCTGCCTGTTAGCACCCTGGTGCAAGGCCACGGTTTTTATTTTCATGAATGTTACGCATGGACTGAAGAAATTACATCTCTTCTGAACACTTCTCACATGATTCACGGTATTCTGCATTTTGTAATATCAGAATTGTTTCATTTAATTTGCTTTTGAAAACCTCCACTTGATCTCTCTTTTAATTTGTGATCTTGAACAGTGATTGTAAAGTTCTCATTTAAAGTGATCTCTGTTCAAGTACATTAACATTTAGTACTGAGATAGAATATCTAAAAAGAAATATATAACATGCCAGGACTATCAGCTGTCTGTTTCACAGTTCTCATAGGCGAGATAGCTGGTTGTGTCTCACTATTATTGTGGTGTTGTAAACCTTGCTCTCTCAGTTATCACTTTCCGTCTCCTCATCCACATGTGTGTATACACACACACAGACACACACACACACACACACACACCTATATTTCAGGGCTTTGTATGCAGTTATTTGCTGGAGCAATATACCTATATGCAGGAATGTCATGACATACTGCAACTCATTATAATGAGCTGAAATACCTGTGGCTGTTGCAGCAGGAGCACCAAAGCCACGTAGGAGGGTGTTACCATGTCTGATATGTTGAAAGAAAAATACTGATTTGTGGTAGATTCAAAGTTGATTCTGGCAGTTAAGTGATGTGATCTGCATGAGTCACTATAAAAACATAGCTGCTTCAAAATTATTGTGCAGGTGAAACACCCCTGGATAAAGCCAGTGTCATGGCGTCGCAACTGACAAAAGCAATGCAACTCAATACCTGCCAGTTTGCAAAGTTGTCAAGCATGATTTCTGCTTATGACAAATGGAAAAGAAAAACACGTCCCCCATGTTTTAGCTGTTTTGTGGCCTCAACACACCTAGTTCACATGACCGGATCATCATCATCAAGGTCTGCAGAAGTCTGCTCATTCTCTTCAATCAGGTGTGTTGAAGATGGAAAACATCTTAGGCTGTGTTCACACTGTGCAATTTGTCCAATTCCTACAAGAACAATGGAGAACACTGATGGTGATGAGATACTTCTAAGTAATAACTGAGAGTTGATCTGAAGAAAGGAAAGAGAAGAAGAGGAGAAAAGGAGGGGTGATGCGCACCGCTCAGTGGATCATGTCGGTGTCCCCCTGCAGCGTAGCTCTATAGCAGCAAATCTAGAATGAAGCTCTGTTTCAGACCAGCTACTCTAGTCTTGTCCTGTAGCTGCAGCTATGACTACTAACCCTAACACACTATAGTCACACTAACTATAGGCTTTACTAAACAAACGTTTGAAGTTTGGTTTAAAAGGTGGAGGTGGTGTCAGCCTCCTGAACCCAAACTGGAAGTTGGTTTCATAGTGATGGTTCCTGATAGCAGGAGGTCCGTCCTCCCAACGCATCTTTCGCAGCTCGTCATTGGTTGCTTGACAGTTCTAGCTTTCATCTCTGCCCCTGAGAGATGTACGACCACCATTGTTGAACTACAATGGCTGAATTCCCCCACGCCCCCCGCAGGGCCTTTGATTACCAACCAACAAACTGAAAATTCTGAGGGCTGAACACTGTATCATGTTGGAAACACTACTCCCATCAGAAGTTGGTAAAAGTTAAACTATTCAGCCGTCAATCAGGACAGAGTGAGGGCTTATCATCTGAATCTCAAGAACTTAAAAAATGATTTTGCTTTGAACAAAGCCCAGAGAGTGCACCCATGATCGAAATTAAACTCTTGTTTATATGTCCTTGGCACAGAAAGCTGCACAACCCTGTCTAGGCACGTTAATCTTTTTTTTTTAAGTATCTAAGGAGAATTTCACATTTATAAACTATTCTGAAGTTGTTATTTGGTTGCCTCGGTAGCCGTCTTTGTAAATTGACTCTGGGTAGGGTAACGCTGGGACAATTCAACGTTCAGCTTTGCAAAAACAAACAAACAAGCAAGTGCAGAAGGGTTATCGATGGAAATCAGAATCTGTTCCAGTTCAGACAATATAAAGGGCACAGCATAACATTAAATCAGTGGGTTCTGCCTATTAATAAAATGTGTTTTTTGCAACAACAAAAAAGAAAAAAAAAACGTAACTAAAGAACCAAAAAGAAGCCTCTTACATCAACTAGCAGTTAATGCACGGTTCCAGGGAGGCACAGCGGTTGAGGGTGATGGTATGTGGACCTTATGAGGGAAGACTTATATTTATGTAGAACAATGAACACCCGTGAAGACCCAAATACAGGCCAAGAGAATAACTTATGATTGGCAGTAAAATCAATAGTTGTTTTTTATATATGCAACTATTTGTTGTGAGGTATATCATTGATGGACGAGACCAAGTACAGACAGCTGGTGGACATGGTGTGGGTACAATCGAGTCATATGTGAATGTGAACAAGACCAAGGAAATGATTGTGGATTGTGGAAAGAGCCAGAATTAAGTCAAATAGCTTTTCTATCATGTGAGAAGAAGTGGAGGTGATTGAGGAGTATAAATACCTCAGAGTTCCCCTGGACAGCAGACTGGACCGGAGATAAAACAGGCAGTTTATAAGAAGTTACTTCACTTCACTTCTTGAGAAAGTATAGGTCTTTCAGTATTTACAGCAATATGTTGAATCTCTTCTATTCTTCCGACAACCTGCCAAAGAAGGCTGGCTCTGTTGTGGGGGCCGTTCTGGAGCCTTTGGAGCTGTCGGCTGTTATAGAGGTCTGCACACCTGCTGAAGATCCAACCTGATCTCACAAAAATCTGTGAAATATCCACGACCTCTTACCAATATTTTCCGTGGCGCCAGCACGGAAAGTGGTAAAATTCAATTTGAGCACCACGGATATTGTACCTATGCAAAGTCAATTGGGATCCATTGTTGTGATATACACACAGATTATTACATTATTAGGGCCCGAGCACTGACAGTGCGAAGGCCTATTGTATCTGTAGGAATTTTTTTCCGACTAAATTAGGGCCTTTTTGCCCCCCTAAACGTGTCCCAAAAGTCACCAAATTTTGCACACAAGCCAGGCCTGGCGAAAAATTTTATATATTTAATGGTTTGCATTAATGGGCGTGGCCTAATGGCTCAACAGCGCCCCCTAGAAAACTTTGTGCCTCAAGCCCCACCATACGGTTTGACGTACATGCACGAAAATTGCTACACACCTGTATCATGTCGCAACTTAAAGAAAAGTCTCTCGGCGCCATAGCCGAAACCGAACAGGAAGTCGGTCATTTTGAATAAATCGTGTAATTTTGGCCACTTCTTCGCGTGAACCGTAACGCGCACCCAGGTGTGTTATACATGAAAATGTGCGTCTCGATCCTGTGACGATGCGCATTACTTTTCTCAGTCAAAAGCATTACCATGCCGACGATAGAAAAAAAGCTGGCCTCCCCTGGTCCATATTTGATAGTTCCTACTTTCTGCCATAACTTTTGAATGGTTTGAAATAAAGACTTGTGGGTGGTGTCATCTGACTCGGTATTGAGTACTTGATCTTCATTGGCCTGAATTCGCCCCGCCCCTTCTTCTGATTGGTCAATATGTGATAGGTCTTATTTTCTGCCATACTTTTTGAATGGTTTGACATAAAGAGTCATGGGTGGTGTCATCAGACTTAGTTTTGAGTCCTTGACCTTTATTGATGAAAATTGCACCCGTTCATTGCTGCTTGCAGCTTTAATTAGGGCCCGAGCACCAGCAAGGCTTGTGTGAAGCCCTATTGAAATCGCAACGATTATTAGGGCCCGAGCAACAGCAAGCCCAACATCGGACTCGGTTTTGAGTCCTTGAACATAATTGCTGCAAATTAGCCCATCTGCTTCATCTGATTGGTCGATATCTGATAGTTCCTACTTTCTGCCATAACTTTTGAATGGTTTGATATAGAGAGTCGTGGCTGGTGTCATCTGCTAAATGTCCAGGCCTGAAGACATCAGGCACACATGCAAGTCATACAAGCACTTCCACTGCAGCACTGAACGTGCACAACGGTGTGAGGGCCTGTTCATCGCTGCTTGCAGCTTTAATTATAAATAATAATTATTAATAATTATTTTTAATAATTATTAATAATTATTAACATCAGACTCAACCTCCAGAAATTAATTAATAATTGTATAATTTATATTATTATTAATAATATTAATATTTATAATAATAATAAATACACCTGTAGGACAGACCAGTGCTTATAGCCAACATTCAGAGAGACCTAAATGACAACATAAGTAATGGGACTGTCTTTCAACCATTTTTTAACATTAACATCAAATATTTGAAGGGATGGCACTCCACTGTTTTGTTGCTGCAATTGAGAAAGTAGTTTGATTTAGGGGTGGGGGAGCTAAACCGTGCAGTATTTTATAAAGTAAACAAACTTTGGCATAAACAAAACAAAAAAAATCAGAAGCTTAAAAAGTTGTATTTTTTTACAATACTGCAATAGTGCTATGAGTTCGGCTTTTTGTCCAGCGCTTTAAAAGCTGAGGAAAGTGAAGAAACTATTGTTAGTAAAACCAGGTTGCCAGATTGTGTTCCCGTTTTTCACGTATACTGTAGCTCGTCTATTAGCATATTGTAGCAGTGGAGTGAGTGGTCAAGTAATGCATGAAAACCGCTGACAATAGCGAAACTGGCAACCACTCATATTGAGTTTTTTTAGCCACTTATCCAAAAACACGGGTCCGATTAATTTTTCAATGGAATATTGCAATTACTGTGGAAATAGTATATAATTTATCTAGACTTTAGTTTTTTGGGGGGGGGCTCTAGTGCCCCTTTATTGAAGATGCAGACTGGAAAGGGGTAGAGAGAGAGAATGGGGAAGACACGCAGCAAAGGTGCGCAGGCTGGGATTCGAACCTGCGACTGCTGCAGGAGGAGGACTGTAGCCTCAGTATATGAGCCGCTGCTTATCCCACTGCGCCACGGACCGGCCCTAGACTTTAGTTCTTGAATGTGTTAGCAAACCACATTTATAGTGACATATCACATCGAGTAACCTACTATACCTTTGAATCCAAACCATTCATCAGTCCGACCATCTATTCTTCTTCCATCAAACCAGATAAACAATATACTGTTTTTGTATTGAAATGTAGACAATACCCTATCAAGAAGATGTGTTTATTAAGTACACCCAACCTCAGAAACATCTATTGTATATGCTACATATAAACCTGTAGGCTAATTACAACCCTACTCTTGAAACCGGAAGAACTCCAAATATGCCGGCTGATTTACGCTTTCTAACAAATTCTTTGACGCTTTTCTAATTAAATGGGAATTGTGTTTTTTTAATAAATTGATCTATTCCCCTTAAAAAGAAGTTGACAGCATTAAATTGCAGGTATACCTCTGGGGGGTTTGGAGAGTGAGAAACACATTGGTGATTTTAAAAATCAAATTGTTAAATGTGTGAAAATGTTTTTTTTTTTCCATATTTGACAGCGCCCCTAGTTGGTGCCCAATGGTGACCATACCCACATGACAGCTGAGGTCAAGAGCTTTCTATAACAGCTGGTCATATGTCTTTAGTCCCTTCTGTTGCTGAATGAAAAGTCTTCAAACGTGCCCCAGGTTCAACATTCAGAGGTCAATATTTCCAAGCATGAGCCACGTATCATCTTCAGACTGGCATGATGTTATTCTCCTCATCAAGACCCTTGCAACGATGTAGCCTATTTGGTTCTGTCCTATGACAAAGTTTTAATTTTCACATGGACACAGCTGGTATAGCTTCACAACCTATAACCCTAACCCTAATCCACTCAGAAAACACTTACACATAATTTAACGAACACAGATTACATTAAAAGTAGATTAACTTAAGTATACTTACTTATGTACAGTTTGAGGTATTTGTAATTCGCTTCATTATTCAGTATTTGGTTAAAGTTTATACTTCACTATATTCTTTAACCTGTTAATCACTAAAGCTCCCTGTTGGGGAAAGTTTACTTTGCACTTTAATCCCAAACCTATGAGCATCTTATTAATGGTGATCTCGTCAAACATATCACAGTGAGGGTATGCGCACCGCATCTGTAGTACAGGCCCTTTTCTCTGCGCTCTCTCCCCGATCTCCTGCGCTGTGCGTCCCGTGACCGTCTCCATCACCAAGCGGCTTTCCCAAATCCAACTCAGCCTGGATCATTTCTCGTGTCCTCCCACATCCACACATCCAAGTAATGATCTGGCATGCTCAGGGTCAGCACCAGAGCAAATATTCAGAGGGGGCACGAGGCTTAGGCGGGCACCAAATCAGTCGTGTAGGACAGCATTTTAAGGAAAAAAGTGCATTCTCACTACTTTCCTATTAATAATCTGTCTAAAACATGTGGAGAAATCAAATCACTTAGGTGGAAATAATGCAAGGAAGCGCACATTTTACTTTGACTGAAAACGTTTTAAGCCTTTTTCACATAGAGTGCACACAGCGGCAGCCGCCGCCAGCTTTGTGTATATGCTGCCCATTGTGTATGTGCTGCGGCTCCGCGCAAGGGCGCAGGGTCTGCAGCCGAGGTCGGCGGCGCGCATCACGGCGCACGCCGCTGAGTTTGTGCGGCGGCAAAGGGCGCAAGTGGACGCACGCCGCTGGGTTGCCGCGGCAGCAAGGCGCAAAGCGGCTTTCACCTAGAACGAGGTTTGCGCCGCGCACGCCGGGATGGGCGTCTCTGTGAGGAGCTGTGAGGAGCTGTGGGATGCGAGACTGCAGGCTTATCGGGACATCATTAAAAAGGGACAAAAATGGAGAGAAATCTCCTAGAATGTTGACATACCTGTGTGTTTAAAAGTGGTAGAAATGTGATATTCTTTTGCAGTTTTAACAATAAAATGTTCATTTAAAATAAAATATAGCATTTCCATGCCTCGTATCAGGATCAATTGAATCATTTATCAATATATGGTTATGAAACTTTTTCGGTCGCCAAGCAACCTGCAACAAATATGTACAGGGGTCTCCAACCCTGCTCCTGGATCCACCTATCCAGCATGTTTTAGCGTGTCTCCCTGCATGAACACACCTTATTCTAATCAATGGTCGTCATTAACTTGTTATCAAGGTCTGGACAACTCTGTTGTGGACACAGCTCCTTGTATCATGGTGTGCTGAAGCAGGGAAAGATCTAAAACCTGCTGGATAGGTGCTCTCCAGGACCTGAGTTGGAGACCCATGCGCGAAGGCGCGCCATGCTCTGCGTCTGCGCCACCCCGGCGCTGTTGCCGTGTTCTATGTGAAAAAGGCTTTACTCATAACACACAACGAGGTCACATACATGTTTTTAATATATCAAGTTGATCCGTTCATGCCCCGACAGAGCGGGGGAACGGCAGGGAGCAGAGCCGGCTGTCTGCTGCGCCAGGCGAGGCGCCGGGCGAGGCGCAAAGTGGGGCGCAGGTTTTTGTGCAGAGCGAAGCGACCGGTGTACAGAGCGAGATGGCAGAGTCTAGAAGTCAGGCTCTGTTGAAGGGGCTGACTGGACAGACTGCCACCAGGATGGCTGAGTCTGTGTTGGATGGAGAGGAGGATAGTGTAATGGAGGAGCGCTTTCGGGAAATTTGTTTACCGCCAAAGAAGAAAAGTGAGGGGGCACAGTGACTGAAGTAAGCGGGCACTGCCCCCTGGTGCCCGCCCATGGCGCCGACACTGGGCATGCTGACATGTTTGCTGCATTTAACACCGCACGCCCCTCACTCCATGCTGTTCGCTGTTTGATTGCGTCATCTAAACATGCCGTTATTAATTGTTCGTTTTTTTCCCCATATATTCCACCGAACACCGAAAGTGTTTTTTTGCTATTTTCGGCCGAACAATTTCGGTTACCGAACATTCATTGCATCACTAATCTTAAATATTAACCGTTTACTTCCATGTCCATAGCAACAGTAACCATGACCACACGGGTCCCTACATACTAACAACCAGCCCCCTGATTGGCTGAGACATACCAAGCATAAACTGTACTGTAACAGGTTGGATTAAATTTACACAACACTACTGGGCTACACAAACAAGCGATCACTGAAACAAATGGCTGGTAACTACTAGCAGGTTAATAGGCCCCCAATAGCCTATACCTATGGGACTAAAGTGTGCTGATATAGCCTCATTCAATAGGCTGATAACAGTCAAATTGTGTGCACCCGATCGGGGCACTCGTCACGTGTTCAGGATCCCAACTCGTCACTCTATGACGTAGAGGGGACGCCCAGAGGGAATTCCCTGCGTCAAATGTTCCCTGGTTCAAAAGCCATTAAAAATGATATTTTGTGTTTTGACGACGCTCTGGTTAAGGTCTGGTTAGGTTAAGGCACCACTTATGATTGGTTAGAAGCAGGGCCGGTTTTTGCTATGGGCAATATGGGTGACTGCCTCCCCCCGTAAAGGAAGTATGTGAGAGTGAGACATCTCTTCATGTGTAGACAATCTTGGTAATCTGCGTTAGGAGCGCGGGGTTTTGACGCTGCGCGATACGTCTCTGTAATGCTCTGTCGAGTTGCTTATTAAAATCAAGTTAAATCAAGTTAAGACAAAGGTCTCGTTATCACTTGACAATCCCCCCCCCCCCCTCCAACTGCTTCCAAATAAATTGTTTTTCATTCATAAAATAATAATATCTACCCACATGTAATGAATTGGGTTATGTGAAAAATTTACACAAATAAAAAAAAACAAAAAAAAAAACAGACCAGTAGAAGAATTTCCCTGACCTCCCATCAAAGTCCATGGCTCTGCTTGAGCTGCTTACTTTCATCCATGAGAAACAGCTCGCAGAAATCTACCCCAATCTGTGGACTGCAAGCTTATTAAAACATACTTGAGGTCTACTATGTCACAGGAGCGTCTCTCTGGACTTGCCATAATCAGCATCAGTCATACAGTTGCACAACAGATTTCGTATGATGATGTAATTGATGATTTTGGTGCAAAGAAGGCTAGAAAAGTCAAGTTCTAGATTGCACTTTACCACTTTACACCTGTTGTGAAAGGGTGAAAGAGCCAGGTTAAAAAATCTGCTACAGTCTGAGCACTCAATTCAGATTATGTGAATAAACCTAATTGTATTGTATTTTTTTTATTTATTCATTTTATTTTATTCATTAGTTATACATTTGAATGTGTGAACGATTAGTGTAATTTACACAGGGGCTGTGCATTGATGTGATGTGTTTTTTTTTTTCTTCGCAGCGCGGGGGGGCCGGTGGACAGTTCGCCCAGGGCGCAAAAGTAGCGAGGACCGCCTCTGGTTAGAAGTAGTGAACGGTTGTGGTTTGTGCTAAAAATAATAAATTCACATCAGTTACGCCACCTCCGTCCTCATGGCAACAGCAAACCACACGGTTAAATACTCAAATTTACGTTAAATACTAGAAAACACGGTTAAATACTCGCCGTCAAAATAGTGTTAAAACATCATCAAAACACCATTAAAACATCAATAAAACACTGTTAAAACAGCGTTAAAAACCTGCTTTTACAAACTGACAGTAACAAACAGTAACTTGCGCTGCAACACGGTTACAAAAACTCATAACTAAGCCACTATAATAAATAATAATATATAAATACTAATAATGTAATAATCCGTGTATCACAACAACGGATCCCAATTGACTTCGCATAGGTACAATATCCGTGGTGCTCACATGAAATTTTACCACTTTCCGTGTTGGTGCCACGTAAAATATTGGTAAGAGGTCGTGGGCATTTGACAGATTTTTGTGAGATCAGGTTGTGAAGATCAGTCCAAACAAGAGCTGATGATTAGCATGGTTATCAGATAAGCCTCATTTGCACATGACTACACTTCTCTTGTACACCCTGCATCTGTCAACTCTTCATTTCCAGAAGTTCCCTTCATGACTTTTTCATGACCTTCATAGCTCTAACCTTTTGCATCAATTGTGGGAAGACAATTATTTTCTATTTTTTTGGTACATTGTAATTATTCCAATGAAAACTTGAAAACGGATTTCTGACTTTAAAACAGTCAGTATCTAGTCATAGTTACGCAGCTTCTGGGCTAAATGAACAAGAGGAAACTGAAATGTTTAAGTCGACGCTGTGTAACGATATTTTCAGCCGTTCCCATCCACTGCCTTTTTTTGACACAATGCAGCCTGCTTGTTAGACCGATGTGAATTTTTATGGAAAAAAGGGTCACATTGTTATGAGGAAGCTGTCACTCTGCAAGGACCTATAGAGCTTTGAGTTGGCATTGCAGCTTCTCATTTCACATGAAACGGAGATGGTAGAGGCAGTCTTCTGTGCTGGGGTAAAAGTCTAATTATATCAATCACATTCCATCAATCTGACATAACCTCTGCATGGACTCCTGAATAAGCGTGAACATGATGTTTTCAGCATCTTTCATTCATAATCAACCATTTTGGCTTAATCCCTCTTGGAAGGGTCGCCACAGCGGATCATGGTCCACACAACATTCACGCTCTTTTAATAAGTACTACACAACGGCCACACCGTTAGGAGTTGTTACTGCAATGTGACATCATGTTCTGAGAATATTATGGCTCCTTGAAGATTGCAGTCATTTGAAGTACTGATCAGGGACGTCTCCACCATAGCTCCCTCCATCACTGTGACAGACGTGTCCGACTGAAGCCGCGAGGAACACGACCATAAAAGTGACCAATGTCTGTCGCTGCAGACTGAGTCATTAATGTTGCATGTGATGTTTCATGACTCTTCTGCCAGAACTTTCTCCTGCTCGTATGATTTAAACTCTAGATATACAAACTGGTTTCAACTATTACACTGCATGGAAATTAAACGAGAGTGCTCCTAACATGATATAATACCATAAATCAGAAATTTGGTGCATAAAAAGTAAAAACTTCTATATTCCATCAGGACTCTTGTATAACTCTATTGTGTTGTTCTCTGCAAGTTAGCTTCAGTTAAACTTGTAAAGACCTTTTTTCCTCAACAGTCTTGTGCAACAGTTAGTGCCATATACAGTATTTTAATCCTTTTGTTTAAACAAAAAAAAAAAGAAGAAGCATGTGGGCAATGCCATATATCCCCTTACTGCTTTCACGGAATTTAAGAGAGTAAGATAGTCAGGTGTTCAAATCAAATCATCAGCCCTTGCTGAACTGATCACCAGCAGGTGTGAAGACTTCTATAATCGCAGACGTTTCAGCAGTTTTTTGGTTGGGAAAAAAAGAAAACACAACCAAAACCTAAGAACCACATTTTCAACTCTACAGCCCTCCTGCTAGGATGTTAAATGATTAAGTCCATGGCAGAAGACTTGACAAATACTGTTTATTTGGATTTTTATGAATGTTTTTGGTCTATAGCCTAAGAACATTCAAGCGTGACTGAGGTCTGCATAACTGAATCTAAAGTGAAAACATGAATTTTGAAAAAATGTCCAGAGTGGAGTTGTCCTCCATCTTCATTCTTGCAAGGTCAGGGGGGTTTGCTGGAGCTTATCTGAGCTAATTTCAGGCAAGAGGCTGGGGTTCACACTGGAGAGGTCGCCAGTCCATCGCAGGGCCACATACAGACAGACACACAACCAGACGCACTCACACTCACACCTATGGGCTAGAATCATCAATCAACTACTACACATGTTTTTGGACTGTGGGAGGAAGCCGGAGCACCCGGAGGGAACCCACACAAGCACGGGGAGAACATGCAAACTCCACACAGACCACAAGACCCCCGCCGGGCCAGGGAGTTGAACCGGGAACCTTCTCGCTGTGAGGCAACAGGGCTAACCACCAAGCCACCGTGCTGCCCAGTTACAAACTCTTCTTAGCAAATCTACCCCAGGATGTCTGAATATTCTTATTCTTTTAAAGTCCAGACCTCAATCATGCTGAAAGGCTGTGCTGGGAGCCTAAGAGAGCTGTGAATAAGCGAATACCTGAAATGCCTCAGTGAACTGAAGCAATTCTGCAATCAAGAATGAGCCCAAATCCTCCACAAGAGATGCACACAAAGACCAATAAAGTCCTCCAGGACATGACTACCTCAAGTTATTGCTGATAATTATTAATTCCCCTCAGGCGATAAATAATGTATTTTCCGTTTCACAGAATTGAATTAAAGTTGGATCTATTATCATCGTGAGGCGAGCCGGGACGTAGCATTAGTTACTTCAGTGTTTGGTTTCCTTTTAAATAAATCGCAGCATTCCAGAAGAAAAATGTTTTACTTTGAAATTGTGTTTGTGTATTAGTGAGACTCGCTGTGGTCAGACATGTATGTGTTTTAGTATTATTATTATTCTTCCTGTGAATATGGAATTGAGGACATCTGAATGTTGTCCATCACTGGACGAACTTAACTTAGTCGTGTCCATTTATTTCCTATGTTGGCCATTTCTGACTGGAAGCAGGTGTAACAAAACTGAATAAATGAAAGTGACCAGCAATTGTTTTTGTTTTTGAGGTAATCGGATGAAAAACACATCATTTATGCTTTGGAAATGCTTTGGAAAGGCAGTCAAATTGGTCACATTTGAATAAAACACTTGAAGATGAAGATTGTTTTTCTTTTTGCTCCTTATTTAGCCTATTTATTGTATTATTTTGTAGAGCTTGTTGCCTTGTGCAATTCTGTCACATTTTAAATGTGTTCATGTAATACCACTACCAAGTTTGATCCTCTTCCTGTGAGTGAGTGGGTGAAAGAGAGATACATTTTATGATATATTTTAACAACCTTATGCCTACAGAGCTCTGTTTTTCATAATGAAACAGGATCATAATTTCTTCACATGAACAGTAGTCCATGACTACTAAACGGATAACGCTTTTGGTCTAATTGTTGATTTATGGATATGTACAGTAGTAATGTGATTATGTTGGCAAATAGTCTCTATTTAAAAGGAGCCATGTCCAGGCCAATTTTAGGCTAAAAAGGGAACAATTTGGTTGTCCTGGCACAATCTTTTCAGCTTTTCATTAAAGGATACAGCACAAACTATAATCCCAGTCAGGCCACTTTTTAAAACTGGAGCTCTCAGGCTACTTTTATAAGAAAGTTATCATTATTGCATTCTCATGAGTATTAGTACAAATAAGTCACAAACCAATTGGAACAACCACTTTTCATTACAATGTACCGTTCTGAATCTCACGGTAACCATGCTGTATTTCATTACAGCATACTAACACAAGGACTAGGAGCTCACCTGTTTAATAAAACAAATAACTAATAAGCACTAAGTTGCAGCAAGCTTCTGAATGAGCGCACACCTGCTGAGCAGAGCTGGCGCAGGCAGCCTGGGACCAAAACTCAATTTCCAACGCAGTTTCAGAAAGGGCATAGGGGTTCTGGAGATACTGATGCCCTCCAGGAAAACTCACTAAAATAATTATATATATATATATATATATATATATATATATATATATATATATATATATATATATATATATATATATATATATATATATATGAATAATCTTGACCTTAAGTTTGCTATTATTTTCTCCATAAGCATTTACCAAAAGTCAGTGTGAGACAAAAGCTTCACCTCATGGCATGACCACAGGAAACATGAACATTCTTATATATTATTATTAAACATGACTTATTGTACTGTTACCTGTATTAAGAAGCTGCATCAAAAAAAGGAAATTAATAAAAATGCAGCCACTCCACAGGTCAAGCAACTGGAAAACCTCTCCTACTCACATTTGCAAGTCAGGGTGTGGTGGTTAATGCAACGTCAAGAGCTCAGATCAGGGCAAACATTGACAATGCGGTGTATGCATCTTTGTGGTCCTTTTATCTGACCTTCTTTTCCATTGTTGTGGTATTTTTTACTTGGGGATTGGTACATTTCTTCAGGTGTTTTTTTTAAAAGGATCAATGCAGCTTAAAAACAAAACGGTAGGGAGTTTCGTAAATGAGGTGTGTTGCCCTGAAAGGCTCAGTCTTTAATCTTAAAACAGGTGTGAGGGACCACTAACAAATTCTGGTCATATTGCCTGAGGCTTTGATGATAATATTGCTCTCACAAAAACTAGATATAATGAAGAGCTTGACCATGTAAAGTTATAAAGTGAGCACCAAACGTGACTCTTGGCCATTACTGAGCAGATGATAAAACTGCAGTCATGTAAACTTCTATTTCTTCCATTTTAGGAGCCTCATTGGATCATTTTGCACAATCTGATGACAACTGACACATACAAGTAAAAAGTACATGATAAGGATTGGTCAAACTAACCTATTGATCTGACACTGACTTGAATTGAAGGTAGTCATTTCTCAACAATTTATTGATGCCATGCAAGCAGTCTATGAAATTTAGCCTCCTTAATCGAAAAGTGTACTTGTATGTCACCAGTGACCAAGTGATATGAGCTGCTGCTGAAACTAGTAATCAATCCTAAAACAAGAGTAGCCTCTGTCATGAACTGATTTATAGCAACTCCCAAAATTCCTGTCAGAGATTAAATTAAAATGTTTCTAAAGTGGTCCTGTATTCTCAACAAATTGTTGATTTGCTGTGATCAACTGTATCAAAGGCTGAGGTGAGGTCCAGCAAAACTAGCATTCTGTAGTCACCAAAATCTGCAACCCTCATATCATTAGTGATCAGTTTCTGTGCAGGGCAAACTGCTAAAACCAACTAATCACAAAACCCATCAAAATAGTTCCACAAAATTGGCTTTCATGAGGAGGAAAGGATGATCAAGATGAACCCCAGTTGGAGAGATTAAATTCATTAAAAATGACAGCTGCAGAGATTACCAATTAACAGCATGACAGATTAAATGCTGAAGTTCACGTAACACACACCTCTATGTCACTATGACAACAGTATTGAAAATCATCAGAGGTAATGAAATTAATTAGATGAACTTTGATCATATCATAAAATTATTTCAAACCAAGACTGCATCTGTCACTGACTGTTCATACTTTTATGTAAGGCACCTGCAACAGATTCATATCACGTGCAAGATTGCTTTATTTGGGGAGAATATGAGTGCTCACTTTTGTTTTTGCATCAGACGGAATGATAATTACATCAGTCATCAATATGCAGTGACTCCTTAACTGGATTAGGTATGATAGAGCAGCAACACCAGTAGGATGTCTGGAAGTTAAGCAAAGTACAGGGAGCAATCCAAACACCCTCAATGAAGGTTGTTTTGTCACATACACAATTTTAATGACTAATGAAAAGGTCAGAGGTCACTGGTGAAAGAGCATCTGCGTTTATGATGCAGTGTTACCATTGCTATCTGAAAAAATTGTTCAAATTACCCACTTAACTTGAGTGTGAACCCAGTCAGGGGGCAACACACCCCCATCATTAGGCTCCATTTAACAAATTACAGCCTGGCTCTTTGCACCAATCTATTAATTTGAGAGCAGAATACAAGCAGAGTTTTGTTTGTGAAGGCAGCACACCACCAGGCATCACAAGACAGAATACGACTCAGCCTGAAGTTATTAATAATACATATTACATGTCAGACTGAGGTAGAATGAAAACCTCCAGAACTGTTCACTTGCTGAATTTCTTATCCCACTTTTCCGCCTCACAGCAAGATTTCTGCTGCCACACTGAATTCTACCTCCAAGAGCAGTAAACCAATTAAGGTGGTCCAATTAAAACCCAATTCCAGCTGAGACCAGCAGGCCTTGCGCCTAATGGTTATGTTGTAATTAGCTCCAGAGAGAGAGGCCTCTGGGATACATTTATTTGGATTGTTACTTTGCACACATGCTCACATATTTCATCATTTACATTGGGTGTATTCTATAACTTTTAAAAATATATTGATCTGAAAACAAAAGTTTAGAACAAAGTCTGTTTTATTGTGCTTTCAGGGTGGAAAAGGTGTAATAGTTTGGAGTAAAAACTATAACACTAAT
Source organism: Cololabis saira (assembly GCF_033807715.1). Taxonomy (NCBI): domain Eukaryota; kingdom Metazoa; phylum Chordata; class Actinopteri; order Beloniformes; family Belonidae; genus Cololabis; species Cololabis saira. The sequence continues at coordinate 14,309,887 of NC_084595.1, read as the reverse complement.
TCGCTGCATCATACACATCCACAGCGCTCCGAAACATGAGACCATCTGTACATAATGCTCATACACAAACACACGCATCTTAGTTTTTAATTGTTCATTAGAGAAAAATTAAGAAAAAAATAAACCACGCTTTATATTAAGTCAAATCAAATGTATTTCTATAGCACATACCTGAATTTGACCAACGTGCTTTACAGGCTAAAGCAAATTAAGAATTCCCAAATCAACAATGAAACAATTTACATTTTTAATCATATTTACATTATCCTTAAGGGGGCCATAACCCTTTTTATGAGATCTGACTCTAATGTATGCAATATATGTTTCCTGGTGGCACTGTCGTCTTAAAGAGGAGCAGCTGTATGAACCCACTGAATGATGAACATTGATCTGGTGGATTATGTGGCATGACCTGTCCCAAATCCATAACAAGACATTTCCCTCAGGGGGTATAGGAATAGGGGTGTTAATATAATCACAGTTAAATTCAGGCCTAAAACAAACAACCCATGCATCACTCTGATTGGGTGTGGAATTATTGTGAAAATTTATAGTGCTGCAGTGTGCTGCACATGATCACTTGTGATTTATTGATGGATCCCCCTGTAATGTGTAATGCAATTGCTTTTTTATTGCGTTACATGGGCCAGGGCTAATAAAACATCCCAGCAGTACATGTGAGATGTTTGGAGAATAGAGCAGCTAAAATAAATAAATCGTAAGAAACAGATTGTCAGAGATCAGAGTGTGAAGGAGCAGCAGTTGACAGATGCATTTCGTTCATGCAGGACACCGCCAAGATGATATTGTGTTGAGACTATGGGATTCCAGTAGCAGGTTCTGGGGTAAAACCGACTGATACGGATAGGGGGACGTTTGAACTGTCATGGACCAGTCCCCATGCTTGGTCCTTCCAGCTGTTGTGTCTTCATTACAGTGTTGGACACTGGTAGGACTCGCCGACCACGCAAAATAATGCTCCATACCACTCGGTGGTGGTAATGCGCCACTTTTGCAAAACAGGAGGTTTTTTGGAAAATACAAACTTTGATTGTATAAGTCTTTAAACATTCCAGTCATAATAAAGCTAAAAATAATGTGGTTTTTTAAAATAATTTTTTCACGAGTGATAAACACTCTGTGCCATCTCTGGGTTCACCATCAAATCATTCTCCTTCAACTGTGACAGAGGACTCAAAGCTTCACATCAGTGATCCAGTAGTCTCTGTGCCCATTTCAATAAACATCTTGGAGTCTTCACCAAAAGACCTCATGGGATATGGTCTCCCGGAAGAACCCAATGAAAATCATGGGAGGTTGGCAACTTTATTTGCTGCAGGTGGAAGGTATGAAAATGTCATATGGCTACAGGCAAAATGTGGTTGTTGTTGTTTGGTCAACATATAGAACCAGACATAGTTTTGGCTTGTTTACTTTTATTTTTATAGATGCATTACATTTGTGGAGCACAATATTTGTTGTCAACAGTCTGAGCCACAGTTTTGTGATCCGTTGAGCCACAACATGTCGTTAGAAGTCAGGGGAGTTGTGCCTCTGGCTACAGTGAAGCTACCGCATAGAAAGCAACAATTGATATAAATAAAAGAAAAGACTGGAGGTTCATTGTTTTTGGTTTTTTTTTAGAGGGGAGGGGGGGCTGAGCTGGTCAAGACCCAGCGATTTGAAAAACACTAATAGGGATTTCTTTAGAAAATGAATTTCATTGTGTATTTTAAGACCTGACTCCAATGTTTTCCCAACTTCAATCAAATACTTTTAATGTGCAGTGAAGTAGTATAGATGTAGAGTATCTAAAATTCAGGAAAATGTTGTTACAAAAGCCATGTAATGTGACCATTTGTATAGAAATGATCTATTTGAACTTTTTCAGTCAGGGTTCAGAATGCATCATAGCACAGACTGGTTCGAGTCACGAATTACCTTCTTATGGGCTCAGATAATGGATTAGTGTCCATACTGGTTCTACTGGACCTCAGTGCTGCTTTTGACCCTGTAGATCAGCATTTTACTGCACAAATTAGAGCATGTTAGTGGGATTAAAAGAACAGCTCTAGGTTGGTTTAGATCAGATCTATCTGACAGATTCCAGTTTGTTCATCTGCACGAGGTTTCTTCAGAACAGACGAGGGTCTGCTACAGTGTCCCGCAGGGTCAGTGCTAGGACCAATCTTGTTCAGTTTATACATGCAGCCCTGGGGAAGTATAATCCAGAATCACAACATACATTTTCATTGCTATGCTGATGATACACAGTTGTATTTGTCTTTGAAGCCAGATGAAACAGAACCGTTATTTAAACCTCAGGCCTGTCTTAGGGACATCAAGGACTGGATGTCCACTAAGTTTTTACTTCTAAATTCTGATAAAACAAAGGTTATTATTTTTGGTCCCAAGCATTTCGGGATTAGATGGTGTTGAAATGGCTTCCATTGCAACTGTGAGAAATATTGGTGTTATTTTTGATCAGAATTTGTCATTTAATCAGCATATTAATCAGGTTTGTAAGACAGTGTTTTTCCATCTCCGTAATATCGTGAAAATTAGGAACATCCTCTCACAGAGTGATGCAGAAAAACCAATTCACACATTTCTAATTTATACACTAGATAACTGTAATGTTTTATTAGCAGGATGTCCAAGTAATTCTCTAAATATCCTCCAGCTGATCCAAATTACAGCAGCAAGAAAGCTGACAGGAATCAGGAGGGGGGACCACTACTCTCAAGTGTTAGCCTCCCTCCATTGCCCCACTTAAAACGTAGAATCCAGTTCAAAATTGTATTACTTGCGCATAAAGCCCAAAATGGCCTAGCTCCACAATATTTGCAAGACATAATAGAACCTTATGTTCCTAAATGCAGGTGTACTCGTAGTTCCTAGAGCATCCAAATGTAGATGTGGAGGACGGTCTTCTGCTATCAGGAACCGTTACTATGGAACCAACAGTTTGGGTTAAGGAGTCTGACACCGCCTCCACCTTTGAAACCAAACTTAAAACCTTTCTGTTTAGTAAAGCCTCTAGTTAGTGTTTAGTAAAGCCTCTAGTTAGTGTAACTCACGTGTGTTAGGGCCAGTAGTCATAGCTGCAGCTGCAGGACAAGACTAGAGCAACTCCTCTTAAACAGAGCTTCATCCTAGATATGCTGCTGTAGAGCTACGCTGCAGGTGGACACCAACAGGATCCACTCAGTGGTGTTCCTCACCCCTCCTTCTCTTTCCTTTCTTTAGATCAACCCTCAGTTATTAATTAGAAGTATCTCATCACCATCATTGTTCTCCATTGTTCTTGTAGTTTGTTGTGCTGGTCTTCCCTGCTCCTTTTCTCTTCTGTGCATGTCTGCAGGCAAGAGCTTCAGGAGCTGCATGTTGACCTGCAGTCCCCCCACTTTGACCATCCCATTGCTTGCTTCCACCTGTCTGTATGGTTGTCTGGTAAATGCCTGCGTGTCTCCTGTCTACATCTGCTTGGATAGTCATCCCTGTAGTGCACCAGTTAGCCATTGTGTCTGTGTCTCTCCTTTCTCTGTTTTTCATCTCTCTGTCTGTTCTCTCTTTTCCTTCTCTGTCCAACTGACCTTCAGCAGGAGGGTCCCCCCTTATGATTCCAGGTCCTGCTCAAGGTTTCTTGCCACTGTTTGTTTTAAGGTTTTTCTCCCACTATGGGGAGTTTTTACCTGCCATTGTTTATGCAATTATTGATCCGGGGTCATGTTCTGGTCTCTGGAACGATCCTAGAGACAACTTGTGGTGTAATGGATGCTATATAAATAAAACTGAATTGAATTGAAGAAAAACCTCATGAAGGCAGAAAAAAAGGTAGATTATATCTCTCTCAGTTACGGTTATGCAATATTTGCAAGCTTATATGCTAAAACTCCAAACCCTGATTAAAGGTCAAACATGATCAGTGAAAAAAATCAGTGATCAAATAAAAGAATTAAAATTTAGGAATATAAAATAAAAAGTGTCTGCATTGGATCCTTTAGAAAACCACAAAGAACTGCAAAGGACTTTAAAATGCAACATGCAGGTTGGGAACTGTCATAGTGATTATGTAATGCTCTGCCAGTTTGAAATAAGTTGGTTCTCATCTGCTCTAATGAATCACATTCAACTTACTTGAAGTCTTCTAAAGTGCTTGTTATGAGTTATGCAAAGAGGATAAAAGGAAATGTTTCCTGGCTTTGGCTTACCGACTACCTCCCTGGTTTCCCTCCTAATTTCTTCAAAAAGGCGTTATCGCATCTGAATTTGAATGTATGGAAGATCCTGAGAGGAATGAGTGGGCAGGCGGGGAAGGATGCATTAGAATAGGCTGCTTTCATTTCCCACGGAGACGACGCATAGGAGATGCAGCCGTCAGGCTTGGGAAGCTGAGCTCAGGAAATGCTTTGCAGAAGAGCCCTGGGCAACTGATGGAGGTGAATCCTCAGCTACAGCGTCATGGAGAGGACAGACGGGTACAGATAAGGGAGTGAAACGAGAGATGTGTAGCTTAAAAAGAACTGTGAGAATTGGGAAAAGGCAGAGGGGAATGAAAGTAGAGAGGGGACTGTGTTCTGGGGCCATCTGCCCGGTTCACTGATCCAGAATGTTGACACTGGCAGCTGAAGAAGAAGGGAGGAAGAAGAGGAGGACGAGAAGGGAAAAGGAGTCTTCAGTTCTGTCAGACTGTTCTTGTACCAGTTTAAATGTATTCAAAGCATGAGAATACACCCATACACACCAGGATATACGCAGTGCGCTGTCATGATATTAATAGTAATTGTTGGCTCTTCTTTATCTCCAATAAAAATAATGCAGAGCTGCAGAAGCACAAGCAGTCAGACTTTTGTGACTCGTCTCTCATCACAAACACATACAGGTGATGTGCCGTCTAAACCTGCAGAAGTTTAAGCACACAGGTTTAGATGTTGCCTCAGGCTGAAGTATAGACTTACTTTTAAGTTTAAATTATGCCATATAAATAGAAGTACTGTTAGGAAGCAGAAGTGTAAAAATATGCAGAGCTGCATCACTTACAAGGCAGTGTAAATATCCTCTTTCAAAAATGGTTCTCATTTCAGACAGAAATACAGCAACTCACATTTGGTCAACAATAACATGACCATATTTCTTTTGAACTGCAGTAAAAACTATTTATTACCAACAGTTCATAACTTTATACAATGGTAAGTTATGATTCACCCTCTCCTTGGATTTTTTTTGTTTTTGATGAAACTAGCAATTAAGATTTAGTTTGGTGACATCACCTGAGTTGTCCCAGTTGAGCCAGCGCTCAGCCGAGACTGGACACAACAATGAACTCTGTGGACACAAACGCACGCTTGGAAGAAAAGGTGGCATATCAAGCCCAAACAGATGGCATGAGCACACCTGCATGAATGAGCGCGCGCACACACTCTCTCACACATAAACACAAGCTCACAAACATGTGCAGACCATAGAGGGAGATAGTGTTGCTGTGGTCATAATGTAGAATCCAGAATCAATCTCAGAGCGAACGGAAGTTAATTTCAGTGTTTGGGGGTGGGGGGTAAAGGTAAAAGTTTCTCAAGAGAAATGACACTCACTGTTGGGTAATTAACATTTAGTAGACCCTATCTTCATCAAAGTGACTTTGATTCTATTTAATTCTACTTACATGGGTTTTTAGTGAAAAAATCAAGATATCTCTCTTTTTTTGTGAAATCTACCGTGATCCTGGCTGCTGAACAAGTAAACAAAGACTATATACAACAAGAGAAACACTTAACTGAGCTATTACAAATTAATTAACTTACATTTTCCTGATGCAGCAACTATACAGGGATCATAAAGTGTTAAGCAAAATCTGAAATAAACTAATCTAGACATCTATAAACATCTTAAACAAAAACAAAAAAACTAACAAATCTTTAACAAAAAGCATTAAATGGGACAGTACAACTTTAATCATTATAATAATACGTTTTACATTTGGTGCATTTCTACACCCAGGGTCACCTTAAAGAAAAATTAGGATATTAAAAAAGCAGTTTTACAGGAAAAAAAAAAATACAGCAGAGATGAATTAGCTTTTTTCCTCTCCCTCTGGATTTAATTGTTATGTTAACTAAAGATGGTCAATATTTCAACTATTTTTTCATTAAAACAATATACGTGCCTGCATTTCAGATGTGCAGCATATTTCAAAAGTTAGCGTTAGGACAAAAGGAGAGTTTACCTTGTTTGAATGTCATTCACTCTCACAACATTTAACAGAAGACGTGGTACGGAGGATACCACTCAAAGAATCTCCGTTATTTCATCCAATTCTTGCTGCAAATGCTGCAGAAGCATGAGTTCATTTTTCTTTTCAAGATTTTACGCACACTCTATGTTGGGGATGGGTTAACACTGCCAGCGGTCCAGTCAGGTAGCTGTGCTCTCTTCTCAGTCAGCCATGCCTTCGTGATGTGTAGAGGACGTGATTTGCATTGTGCTGCTGAAAAATGCATAAATGACCCTGGAAAAGATATCTTATTGAATGTTGCTCTCAAATCACTCTGCATTAATGCTGCCATCACAGAAAATGACCTTTGCCAAGGGCACTATATAATCTTTAATCTAAAAAGTATGTTGTAAATTAAAAAAAAAAAAAAAAAAAAACAACAAAAAAATCATGCTGATCTGTCTGGCCAGAATACATGTTTCCCATGTGTGAAAGTTCACCCCAGATTCCTCTGAGCCCAGAGACGTTGGCTATACCTCTGAGAGTTTAACATGAGTCTTAACTGCAAAGTAAAGTTTCATATTACATTTGTGATAACAGCTTGACAAAGGTTTCCCAGAATAGATGGGCTCAGAGTAAGAGTTCCAGGAGAATTTTCTTATCTTTTTTATCTTTTGTCGTGTTGTAAAAATAAAAAAGGTAACCTTAAATATTCTGAATTGTAAATATAATCTTGCTGCTATACTGAATATTGCATTAGAAATTGAAAATGCCTTAGGTCTATTGTAAGAGTCACACTGTTCAGATCCAGTGAGCGATGGAGAAACATCAAAATCAGGGGAAAAGCCTGAGACTTCAAATGACAGCACCAGGGACCGGAGCACACTGAACGATGACAACCTGCTGCCAGCAGTAGTGTCCCTCTCAAAATTTGCCCTTGAGAAATGCTCCTGTTATATATTCCACACAAACGCTCACATAAAATTTCCACCCATCATTAAAGCGACTTATACAGTATAACTGTGACTTAAAATGACTAAATCTTCCTCCCTGTGCTCGAGATGGGAGGTCTTGTGTAAGGAGGTGGTTTCCAGTGAGGAGTCTGTTGGAAAACACTCTCAGTGTTTGCTACTTCTGTGGAGATGTAGGAGGTTGTGTTGCTAAACAGTTTTATCTTTTACAGTTCAGTTTTACAAATTAAAGCACACTAAAGCTGCATGTTGAACAAATGCCAAATTGCTTTCTATATTAAGCTCCCTCTTTTTTGGCATAATGACTGCACATGTTACCTACAGTACTGACATGACCTTTTAGTTTTGACGAGCTGCTGCACTACAGTGTCATGATCACTGTTCTGTCTTTCCTCTCGTTTTGTCTGCTCTGCTCATGTGGGATCAGCCTGTCTTTGTGCATGCAGCCTGGCAGATCTCAGCCGTGTTCACCACCCCTGAAGGAGAAGCAAACCTGTCCCAGAGTCACTGAGGCGGATTAGCCTGTCTGTCTGTCTATGTGTCCGCCCAGCTTTCCCCAGCCTCTCTTATTCAAACATGTTCTAGGGACTGGGATTGTCAAATAAACAAACATTTTCCTTTCTAGATCAGTCTAGATTAGTTTACGCTGATTCAAGAAACTGTTCTCATTACACCACAGGAAATGTTAAGTATCTGGGGATTAATAAGCCATCATGTCTAAACATACTTCTCAAGATTATAAAGTGATTGTTGGAAGGTGAGGTGTAGTGAAGGATAAACACATGTGTATGGAGTATACCCTCTTTGTTTTTCAGTCAGCATTGAGTAAACACATTTCTGCTTGTCAGCACGCTGAAGTGTCTGATTTTTTTTTTCTTCATTGTACGGTGAGGGCGTGACCCACCCTAATCTAACCAATGAAATGGCTAGTACTCATTGCATTTCATTGTTATGTACGTTTAGGCATGAGAACTAATGAGTCAATCAGATCCAGAATAGAGCAAGTAATACCAGGAGAAACACCTACTATTAATTTAGCGAGATCTTTTGAATTATTTGCCTTTAGAATATGTAATGAGAAGGTACGAGCAAGTGAACCATTCAGACAAACATTTACTTTCAAAACTGCAAATTTACATCAACCATCAGCTCAGTGAATGTTAGCAATGCAGAAGTTTTGTTCATTAGTCCAGCACCTACAGCTATCTGTCCTCCACTCCCGTCGCAGAGGATACCAACACTGAAGGAAGTGCCGCCCCTTCATCCACGGCCAAAGATGCCGGTACGGTGGGTGGGTCCCCTTCTCTTATTGCTGGATCTTGTAAATGATGTCAATAAAACGTCTGAGCTGAGCTTGACAGTTCAAGCTGAATGCCAATGGTATATCATTTCAGCTCAATCATCAGTTACACAGTTTATATATGATTAATGAATAATAACATCATTACTAGAAGAATAACATATATATAATAATAAATAAATAATAATAATAAATAATAACGTTGAACGGGCCCTCGCGCATGCAATTTTCACCAATAAAGGTCAAGGACTCAAAACTAAGTCCGATGACACCACCCACATGTCTTTATCACAACCCGTTCAAAAGTTATGACAGGGAATAGGGACTATCAAATATCGACCAATCAGAAGAAGGGGCGGGGCTAATTTGCACCAATTACGGTCAAGGACTCAAAACCGAGTCCGATGACACCACCCATGACTCTCAATGTCAAACCATTCAGAAGTTATGGCAGAAAACAGGATCTATCAAATATTGACCAATCAGCTACTGGTATCACTTCCTGTCCTGTTCCTGTCATGTTCACATGAGCAGTTCAGGTAAAAACGGCAGTCAAATCAGCAAAAATGTCAGTTTGCTGGATGAAATATATTAATTCCTGATAAAATAAGTTTGTTAGTGCACAGCTATGCTCATGTACGCATGTGAATGAGTGTACATTTGTGTGTACATGAAAGTACAATCTGGATTGAAGCTTCTTGTTTCGGGAATCCCGGTCTTTGATTGGACGCTGCCTCGCCGTCGTGTCTGTTCATTTGCATAAAGTTGAGATTTTTCAACTTCAAATTGACGCTCTGGATGCGCTGCTCCCGACGCCTCCACTGCCTCCACTGCCTCCGATGCCTCCGATGCCTCTCGCCGCGCGCTTTCATAGAAAATGAATGGCAGCCGTGACGCTTTCAGTGTGAATCCAGGGTAAGGCAGAGAAAGAATAGGAGCGTCCAGCAATGCCGCTAACTCAGCTGAACGTAACAGAGACCTATAAACACTAGCAAGAAAAATAAAGAACTACAACATAAGGTAATGGATTCCTATGCCTTGACCATCATTTCTGTTGTAGAAGACATCGGGTTTAAACGCCTTATTAGCTGCTTACGGTACGGTACGGTATGCGCTGCCGAGTCGTAAATTTCACTGATGAATGCCTGCCGGAGTTATTCCAGACTATATAGAGTCACATCCAAAGCCTAATGCAGGACAAAAATCGTGTCAGTCGGCTCCACGAGTGACATTTGGAGTTTGTGCTTCATTCACAAGAGTTTCCTCACACATGGCGGATGCTATCGCTAAAACTTTTGCAAAGTTTTCATAATTCATTTTTATTTTAAGATTTAATTCCTATTTCCACAGGAAAACTAGGTTTTATTTTACAACTTGTATCAACTCTAAGAGAGTTAAATGTCAACTGTTTTTCTGTGTTGGTGCACATGTGTTGTACACATAATTACTGCCACAGGAAAGCTTAAGTTAGTAAGCTAGTCTAAGTCTAAGTCATCTCTAAGAGTCTCTAGAGTGTGTAATATTGTACATTGCCTCAGCCTACAATAAAACGGTATTCAATTCATGATACTTTCGCATCTCTTAATTTTTATACCTAATAATACAATGTCAGTGTTGTGTACATGAGACAACAATATTGACGAATTTATGGATTTCACGCTGTGATCGGAAATATCGGGATTGGCACATACTGCTTTTGGTGATCGGCGATCCGCCCTAAAAATCCTGATCGGTACATCTCTAGTCAAAAACAACAACCCCACATTAGCCCAAACCATCAGAAAGCAGTGGGATACCAGGCTAGGTTAGAAAGAAGTAACTAATTAGAACAAGAAGTAACACACTAACAAACTGGAATCTTCATCTCATCGGTTTAATTATTGTTAAAAATTTTCCAACAGGAGATATATAAGCTGGGGAAGAATTTGTAGATCATAGAGGCTTCAGACGTTATCACATTTTACCATAGGTAAACATTAATGAAAAGTTTGTTAGGGGGGACCCAAGGCGAGGAAAAAGCTTTTCCAATAAGATACAACAATATGGCTTTAACTAGAAAAAAAAAAACAAGCAAACAAATAAATTGGTTTTCTTTGTTCTTCATACATTATTCAGATTCAATAAAATACAAGTGAAGAAGGTGAGTGAGTCCTACTGGAATTGATAGATTGCAATATGCAGTGCTTCATCCTTTAAGCCACAAATCAGCAATATCACACTCTCTAACACGGGCCTAAATGACTCAGATTTTTGCCTTTTTAACTTTTATACAGAGCGTGGTTCTGAACAGATGGTTCGTACAAGATTAGTATCAGCATATCTTTTCATAAAAATACTTAAACTGCTATCCAGTGTTACCCAGGGACGTAGAGGATCACCTGAACATGAGACTTTCTGCTTACAGTTGATCTTTGAGTTACTTACAGCGATGTGAGCAGCTATTTATGTCACTATTGATAAGGGGTGTCACATTAGGGCGTTAATTGCGATTAATCAATTACAGGCATATTTAGCACGTTATGTTTTTTACTCGCTTAATCTATTTTTAAATCTCTAACTTGACCTTTTCTGTTTGCGAGTTGCCTTTATTATGAAATATGTGATTGTGCGATGGGCTGGAAAGCAACGGCCTTGAAGTGGACTTTGATTGGCTGTTCCTGTGTGTCTGCGCGTTTAGTATATGCTAGGTTCCCATTGTAGCTGGACAGGCGTGGGGAGGAACGGTGAGAAGCGGAGAAGAGAAGTGAAAATGTAGGAGCACGTGACAGTTGTCGGTCCAGTGAATGGGGGATTTACATTTCTAAAAAGCCCTCACAGCCATAGGCGCCGAATTATGTTTTTGCTGGTGGGTGCTGAATGTCATGTAGTGTAGTGTAGCAATTCAGCAACGTAGATTTAACAGCGGTAACGGACATGAACGCCGCACGCACACACACACAGACACACACAAATAATAATCAAATTCTAAACAAATTCGGGTGTTCATCTGAGGAAAAAGGAGGCTATTTTAGTTCATAACCAAGATAATTCTTTCTTCCATCTTGATCGTTTCTAATCTACAACAGTAGAATTGAATTTTTTTTAATTTCACCGTGCCCCCTGTGACGGCATCTGGGCGATGTCCAATAGGAGAGAAGGTGGAGGGAGAAAAAAAAGTTGCAGCTTGTAGATCAGAGACGATCAACATGGAAGAAAGAATGATCTTGGCTGTGAGTCTGTGAGGACCTGTGGGATGAGACTGCAGGACTATCGGGACATCAATAAAAAGGGACAAAAGTGGAGAGAAATCTCCCAGAATTTGGACACACCTGGTGTGTTTAAAAGTGGTAGAAATGTGATATACTTTTGCTCTTTTAACAATAAAATGTTAATTTAAAATAAAATATAGCATTTCCATGCCTCATCTGGGGATCAATTGAATCATTGATCAATATATGGTTATGAAAAGACCACGTGTCAATACTTTTGCAAACTGAAGCACTACAGGTCCGCTAAAATGACTGACATGAGCTAAAAAAAACAACATAGTTCAGAAAGGTTTTTTAATAAAATATGATTCAGCCTGACCTGGCCATCATGGAGCTCCCGAACGAGCCTGTATTCCCCCAAATCCTGTCTTCATGAGGATTTCATGGACCCATCCCCTCCTTGCTGCTGCTGCTCGTCTCCTCCTCCTCAGAAGAAGAACTAAAGCCAGGGCTTTTCTTTGAATCAGGGACACATGCATTTTGCAAACCGAGCTGTAGCTACTGTACGTCCAAATGAGTGGGAAAACGGCGCCAGACCGGAAAAACTTTTTTTCAGTCGCCAAGCAACTTGCAACAAATGTGTACACAGGTGTATGCGCGCAGGCTCTGCGTCACTCAGACCCTGCGCTCTTGCGCAGCGGCAGTACATACACTTGAATGGGAAAGCCGGCGGCGGCTGTGCACCCTTTATTTGAAAACCGCTTTAGCCAATCAGTGATTGTTGACATGGGGGCTCCCCTACTCGGCTCTCCCCGTGGGTGCTCGGCCATCTCCGTGGGTGCTCGGGCCCCGAAGCACCCACGGTTCCGGCGCCTATGCTCACAGCACCATTGATAAAAGTAGATTGATATGTCTTTGTGGAAAGGACTTTGTTTACCACCGAAGCAGCTGAAGTTTAGCCACCACATAAACGCAAAGCACCTGGTTGTGAGTGCAGCCAGAGCTAATGTTAGCAGCAACGATGTTGCCACAGCAACGCTCTTCCCCAAACTAAACTCGAGGAGAGACCGTGCCCATGCGCACGACTGTGACCTAGAGGCTGGCGAATGTTATTGCCAAGTGGATGTAAATGGCTAGGACTGCATCTTTTCAAGTCTGTTAAAAAAAAAAAAAAATACTTCATAAAGCCACTTTTTTGTTGTTATATATCAATCTTTTGATCTGCCAAAATAATGTAATGAATTCAAAGGATAATACCTCAAGTTGAGGGCGTTTTTCAGCTATTTCTATTTGAGATTAAAAAATAGATGAATTAGATTAATTAATTACAGATCTTAATTAATTAATCTCTCAATTTTTTTTAATCGCTTGACAGCATTACTATTTATATTTTTTTCCTGGTGTACACCACCGTCCCAGAATGAGGGAAGTTGCATCTTTGAAAACCTTGACATCAACAAAATTACTAGCATCATTTCAGTCAGTTTCTTTTCTTGGTCTGTTAGTGAGAGCAGATTTAAAAATCCCTATATGTATCGTCCAAACATACTGCACCGGCTGAAACTGACAAAGGAGCACTTTAAAGTACCAGTTTTTTCTTCGTCACTGGAATGGAAACCAGGCTCAGCCCAGCCTGGCGACATGGAAATGGATGAAATGACCAACACTTTCTCAAAGCTTGTGATTAAAAATATTGGATGTTAATTTAGGGAGCAAGATTTACTCTTATTTTTGAGGTTGCATGTTCCAGATTATGGATGTTTTCTGCACTTTTCCATTTCCAGGTAGTTTGTTCCTTGTCCATGTCCCCATTACCAGGAGAGCAGCGAGAACTTTTAGGATTTTACACCAGACTAAGACAAATCACTTGGGTTAGGAACGTCACATAAGCCCCAAAATCCTTGCCCAGTGGGGTGTAGCGTTGACCTACTACTGATATCCTGCAGTCAGGAGATGACTTCAGCCCTCTTGATATCCCCTCGAGCTTTGCATCATCTTCTCTCACTCATCTCCACCGTTGCCATCTATGCAAAGCAAACGGAAGGTCAGTAAATGTTTCAAATCCATCCGTGTTGATCGTGCTTTTTTTTCTTTCCCTTTTTTTTCATCTAATTGTCCTCTTTTTTATGTTATTGATGGCTTTTTTATTAGGAAAGGTGGTGCATTGTTAATGCACAAAGTCAGGTCAACGCAGAAGATTGTGGAGGAAATTGGTCCTGTTCCAGTTCCAGCCTCCGATGATTGTTGGAAGTATTGTTGGTGCCTAGACCAAAGCAAGTAACGTTTTGCCTAAACTTAGAAGCCCAGAGTCCTAACAGGCCTAAAAGCACTGAGGAATAATTAAAAAAATGTTATGCATCTTAACCAGGGTCTAATGGTTAAAACAACGTATTTCTCCACTCTACTACTGTGCAGTGCCATGTAATTTTCCAACTGAGCAGGAGGGAAACGACACCTCCTTCACAAATAGTCAATCAAGTAAATTTTTGTGTCCGCAACAACATAAACATTAACTTTCTATTGACATTGTGTTTATGGTGCCTGCAGGGAATTTCACCACATTACCTGCCACCAGCGTGAGACAGATTGTTAAATAGGTCTTATTTATCTTAGATTTTTAAGTGAAATTAGGTTGCGTTGGGAAGAAGGAATATCAGAAATAATGTAAGAAAAAAAAGCTCCTTTTTAGAGGTTGCCTTATTCATCAAAGCCATAAAAATGTCATTATGTTTGGTCTTTTGTAACAGGCTCCCACTTTTGTCTGTTCTGTTGTCCCTGAGGAGAGGGATGGAGAGATGACCTTTGCAAGAACTTTACTCTCCTCCCACGGAAACAGGAGAACCATCAATCCCCCACCATCTCCAGTGACATCAGGAGACGGCCTGCTGCAGATTTAACTCTTGGAAGCAGTACTTCTGGGTCCCAACTCACTGAAGAAGCAGAATATATGGACAAAGCTCCATGAATCCTACTAAGCAGTATTCTGGGTCATAATCCTTATGGTACTGAGCAGAAGGTTGTCTCTTCTTTTCTTTTTAGTCAGGGTCGGGGTGGGCTCAGGAGGTACTGCTTTAATCATTTTCTTTATAATTTACTATTTTTACATTCTCAGCCTGGAAAGAACTTTGTGTGTATAAAAATGTATAAAAATCTCTATACAAATAACGTCGGATTTATTTTTTGGAAACAGCAAATTTACAGTAAATGACGAAACATGTTGAAATCAAGTCGATATATTTGATGAACTTCATAAGAAGGAAGGAAAGAGCATACTGTAAGTGGACTGACTATAAATCAAGAAATCAAGGAAGTAGATATACAACATTCTCCTTGACCGAGTAGCTTGTCTTAGTCACAGTTTTTGGGACCCAGTTAGAAAAACAGTTGTGACTGCAGCATATCTCATCTGCTTGTTGCTGAAGCAGGTTCAGCCACTAGATTTTTTTTCAAACACCTTCTCAAAAGATATATTTTTAACATTTTTCAAATAGTAAGACATATATGTGGGCAATCTTTACCAATTTTGTTATATTTTCATTATTTATTTCAGAACTTCACAAAGCAGTAATCTTGCAGGCAAATTGTCAGGGCTACAAACAGAAATCAACTCAAATCAAGGATTTTTTACCTTCTGGGTGTCTTATTCTGCTTATATAATCTAGCAATAATAAGCAAGAGACAACATTTCTACGTGTAAACTTCTCAAAATTGTCTTGAATGCTGAAATAGGTCAACAAAGCAAGCTTGGGGGACAATAAAGAAAATTTAAAAAGAAAATTTGAAAATCCTTCCTCACATATTTAAATTTCGTAAACCTAAGACACAAAAATGTAACTACGGTAAGTAGGTGGCAATGACTTCTTAGTCTTCCATGTATTATCCATTTATCAAGACAAGTAGAAGTTGTAAGCATACAACTCTCTTTGTTGTTTGTTTTTAAGTCAGCTTTGTGCCCTTAACCACCCAGAGGGGAAAGTTTATTCGGTATTTTGATTAGGGGTGTTGAATTAGCGCGTTAATTGTGAATAATTAACTAAAGGTATATTTAGCACGTTATGTTTTTTAATCACTTAATCTATTTTTTAACCTCTAACTTTACTTTTTTTGTTTGCGAGTTGCCTTTATTTTGAAATCTGTGTCTGTGCGGTGGGCTTCTTGTGCTTGAGTTGTGGGTGGAAAACAACAGTCAGTCCCACCTTGAAGTAGACATTGATTGGCTGTCCGTGTGTTTGGGCATGTTCAGCAACGCTGGTAGGCTTCCGTTGTAGCTGGACAGGTGTGGGGGGGGTTGGAGAAGTGAAAATGGAGGAGCATGTGAAAGTTGTCGGCCCTGTGAATGGGGAATTTGCATTTCTAAAAAGCCCTAGGGCACCTTTCTTTGTGGAAAGGACTTTGCTCCCAACCGAAGCAGCTCACGTTTAGCCACATAAACCCAAAGCACCCGGTCGCGATCGCAGCCACAGCTAACGTTAGCAAGCCAGGCCAGCACGCAGCTCCCGAAGTATCGGCCTGCAAACATGCACAAAAGAACAGACAGAAAGGAAGGGGTAGTTCATTAAAGAAGATGGTTGATGTCCTGTGTGACAGTGGTGATGCCACCGAGGGCTTGCTGGACACAGCTACATCAGCACATCCTTAGCCTACGTCTTCCCTTTTGGATGCACTAGTGAGTGAGTTGCTTGTGTGGGCTGTGATAAGTGACTCAGATTTCCCAGTAGTTATATTGCACGGGCCTCAAATCACAGCAAGGGACATGTGGGGCCTAACGGGGCAGAAACACTGATTAGTCCCATCAAAAAATAAACCAACAGCTTAGTTGACCACCAAAGTAATCATCAGCTGCAGCCCTGCTTGACAGATGTGATGAATTGAGGTCTTCTTAAAGCCTCCTTTCATATGACCGTCTGACTCATGTATGCCTAAGCCTTAGAAATGTTTACCTCTTCTCAGTTGATAACAGAGAAAGATGCACAAGGCACAAAAACCTGCACACGAGAGTTGCTGGACAAATATTCCACTGCTCTGTACCTCAATTATCTTAGCTTAATGCCTGCCAGCTCGGCCCGAGGTGAGTGACCGGAATATAAATGCGGGCAGGTGGATCTCAATATTTTGACCTCAGCTGTCATAATTGCGCCGTTGGTCCGTAAGACGAGGTGTGGAGTCACCGGCAAGTGTATCCATAATAAATGACATGGTCACTATGCAAGGGCACACAGAGCCAATCAGCTGTGTTCCTCAGACAACTTGTCTGATGAAGACACCTGCCTGAGTTGTCTGTGTACACGGCCTCCCAAAGTGGTTATCCTTTATTCCTATGCATGTTCCCAATTTGACTTAATTCACAGGGCTTGTTTCAGTAGATGAGTGGCGCCATGAAACCCACGGGCTTCTTATCATGTCATTTGGCTCTCCCAGCAAAAAGTTTCTTTTTGTCCTTCTGAAGTGGATCAGCTCATTGGCGCACCTGTAACCTGGGAAACAGGCTATTCATTTTCTCAGAAGGCAAGATTTCTTTGCCTGACCTCTGTGGAAAGTGGGTAGACTGGCCCCCGTGTTTTGTGTAATGAAGCCTGGAATAATTGAACTGCTGCCCAAGGAAGATCCAATCTCACTATGCCAACTTCTCAACGCAGCGCAGATATATTTGAAGGGAGCAGCAGAAATATTGGTGGGCAGCAGGTCCTGTGTAATTGTGTGTACCTGAACCTGAACACTGTAATCAGAATGCATATCACTATTGAAGTAATGACAGCTTTAATAAAGATAAATGAGGAGTTCATTTCAATTACTCTGAACTCCCAATCCTCACCCCAGTTGTGTCAGGCAATAACTCTAAACCAGGGGTCTTCAATTCCTGTCCTCGAGGTCTGCTGTCCTGCATGTTTTAGATGTTTCCCTGCTTCAGCACAACTGATTCAAACTAATGGGTCACCATTAGCATGGCATCAAGGTCTGCACAAGTCCGTTAATGACACATTGATGTGCATCAGGGTTTTCCAAGGACCGGAAATAAACTGAAACTAGTTCAGTGAAGTAATGATTGAAAACAAGACAGTAGGTTTTTTAAATTCAGGCAGCCCTTCAATTACAGTGAATGGTGTTTCAGTGGCAGCTCAGTGGTCTGGGTGGCTGCACACTGGCCACAGTGAGTTCCATCCTCTGATACGTGTGTTCAGAGATCCTGCAGCTCCACATACGATTGTGTAACTTCTGAATGCATATATACTCCTGGATAACAAGAATTAAAGACAGTAATTCTCTGGTTATTGGAGTGTAAGAGAGAGTAGTGGGGTGGAAGGAGTTCTTTTGGTAGCAGCGAGGCTGAGGTTGGATAGTAGCGTGGCCGATTAGGGGAGAGCGAGACGGGAAAGAAAAAGGCCTCAAGACTTGAAATAAATGACCATGGCTGAAAGGTGACCTGAGCAAAGGCGTTACACAAGGGGAAACTGTTGAGGAACTGGGCGCTACCACAGACATGAGGATAACCGTCTCTGTGGTGGTGCAGTGGGATCAATCTGACAGAGAGTAAACTCATGAACCAGGGCAGATACACTGGATTTCCGCAGCACGGCAGCAGATGAACCACAGTTGGGCATGCCTGACTGAAGGAGCGCCAGGAGGGAGATGGGAATGCGTCTCCAAACATGTGCAAACAGACCAAAAAGATACAAAGAAATGTGGAAATGGGAAACATTGGATAAAGAGAAGGGAAAATTAATAAGAAAGACAAAAAGTTATTTTTCTTGAAAGCTGCATTTCTTCTGTTAATTGTGCATCCGTTATTGTTAATATGGCGATTGTGACATAATTTGGCCCAAAAGCAGTATCCATGAAAAGTTGAGTCTCTTAAAGAGCAAAAATAAAGAAATATCCAATTTGACAACAGTGTGTTAGAAAAATCAATCAACTCTCCTGAAAGAAACATTGGAAGGGATTTTTTTTTCTTCTATAAGACATAGAAATGATAAATAATTCATGAAATCTGAATGGATTTTCATGCATAAAGGGAAAGGGCACGAGCCTACAATGGACAACGGTAATCTGCTGTATCAATAACTGATTCAAATCACCTGGAAAAGGGATTACTTTACTGAGCAAAAATGAAGCTTTATTTTAACCTCGGCTACAGGTGATTTTGACATTGAGGCCCTGAGACATCTTGGGGTTTTTTGGGGGTATCTTACTGGCCTGAAATGCAAAAAAATTATGAATACCAATTAATGAAATGGAGTTGGTTAGAAAACAAAAAGAAATATTTTGGGTTCTTTGGAGGTATTCCACCATTTTTACATTTGTTTTAAATGCTTAGTTACATTGCTCTTATAGGTTCAAAAGTACATTCACAGATACATTGAAAATTAAAAAGCAATTGCTGATTCCTGTAGGCTTAAGAATGTCAGATATTTTTACATAAAAGAGACTTTTCAAAAGAGTGAATAGCTAGACACAATACCTGATATGGCTAGAGACAAATGAAAACAATGTGCACATGATTTTTTTTCTCGTTTTCATGTTTCCATTTCTAAACCAGCCTCTAGCTTTTTAGTGTCTTCAGAAAAATAGTTATTCTTAACAAATATGCAACAGTTCCCCCAGTATAAACACAGATCAGTGCACCCACTCTGACCATTCAGACTATCTGAGACTCATTAAAACAACAAAGTATCCCATGAAATAACCATGTCATTATGAAAGTTCAGCACTGCAGCTCATCTCTGATCGGAAGACACCAGTTGTTTTGTTGAATTCTTCTGACAGATCCTAACTGAATAGAAGTGAACTCTGCAGGGCGCAACAAACTTGCACTTGTTTGGTAACCTCTGACTTTTGTTCTTTGCACCACATTACCATGCAGCTCAGTGATGGTTGTGTAGATGAGGGTAGACAGCTCATCTTCACTGATTCCTTTTTTTACTCTTCCATTCCCTGGAGGGAAACGAAAATGCAGCTCTCAACAACACTCAAGTACAATTTGGTGCTATTTTAATGTCCTTGGTGACACACTTCAGCACTCTCTACCAGATCCAGTGATCCACAAACTGAAATTATTTTCACAGCATTGAAACTTTCTTTGAAGAAGATAAATTTGCAGCAAATTTTGTCAGGACTTTTGCCAATAAGCTAACGAGGCAGTTTGTAGTTTGGTAGTTTGAGTGAAAACTTTTAGAGACTCATAACAACAGTGACAGAAAAGATCATCGCCTGAGTCACAGTGATGCAAACATTAAAGTCACTATTCTGGAACATGAATGACGACACTGCTTTTAAACAAAAATAAAAAAGACATACCCAAAGTGGGCCAATTAGTGCCGAAACCCAGGGAAAATATACAATTAAGGGAAAATACAATGCATCTCGAAAAACTGCTGTTTTCTTATAAAGAAACTTTTTAGGATTAATCATGTCATGAGACACCGTTTTATAGGGTTTTTAGTGTCAGATAATGTTTTGAACAGGGTTTATTTCAGGGAAAATCCAATTTAAGCAGACTGATGATTAACTGATCACTGATCATTGACCCCATCAAAACCCTTCAGAGTAAATATTGTTGCTGTGTCATTAGGTGCAGTAAAGCCAACCACAAAAAATGCTTTTCAATGACAAAAGGGACATTTTATTCCACTGTGGTCATGTAGAGTTAAATAAAGGGTCAACAGTGGATGTTCTAATGCCTTTGATGTCCATTAATGCTTAGGAAACTGTTAACGAGAGCTCACGATAGTATGAGACAAAGCTGTTACTTTTCCACCCTCTACATACCTCTCATCTGAAACCAGTGATGCTTTCAGCAGGGGAAGATAAGGAAAGACAAGCATCTTCAAGCTGTGCATACAAAAATGTTTTCTAAACCTTGGAGAGGAAAATGGTATGAAGTCAACAAGAATCCTTGGACATCTGCTAAGAGGATTGTTAAGCTGGCTTTTTCAGGACCTGATTGCATTTCTGGGGTGTGGTGTGATAATCGTGTGACCAGTCTGTTTTGTCCCCTCACACACAAGGAACCTTGTTTTGATGGGTGAGATCATGAAATGAAAACTGTTGCCAGTCATGTTAAAGGTCACCACTGGGTCTTCCAAGAAGACTGTGACCCAAAACATACATCTCACTTCCTTCAGTGAATCAGTGAAGGGAGCTCAAGCTTAATGACTATGCCGTTTGGATGAGATGGAGCAATTTATCATGGAAGAACGGGCTAAAGTCGTCCAAGAGACATGTTCCAAGCAAGGTACTATCAAAGGGATTGTTGTCAGTTCATATCACAAGAAGAATGGAGGGCTAATCCTTTTGGCCTTGGCATATACATTACTATAGTTTCTTTGTTTTAACTAAACATGTGATCACAAGAGCATATTTTAGCTTAACAGAGTCTTGTGTTTGTTATTTTGGAACAAAAAATATTTTTAAACCCTTTAGTTAGTACCTCATAAAGGGGAGTAACTTTGATCTGATCTATTTATCTATCTCTATCACAAACATGCATGGTACATTTAGTAGACGTATTAGCACATGCCGCGCAGCACGGTGACTTGGTGGTTAGCACTATTACCTCACAGTGAGAAGGTTCCCGGTTTGACTCCCTGGCCCCGTGGGAGTCTTTGAGTGTACTGTAGTTTGCATGTTCTCCCCGTGCTTGCGTGGGTTCCTTCCGGGTACTCCGGCTTCCTCTCACAGTCCAAGAACATGCATAGTAGTTGATTGATGATTCTAAATTGCCCGTAGGTGTGAGTGTCAGTATGTCTGGTTGTTTGTATATATGTGGCCCTGCGATAGACTGGCGACCTGTCCAGTGTGGACCCCTAACTCTCGCCTGAAATTAGCTGGGAAAGGCTCCAGCAGACCCCTGTGACAGAAAAGGATTAGCACATACCCCCAGGTGGTATTGCTACATCACGTGGCTTTAAAGTTTTCATTTATAGGAGATACCAGTGTATTTTGTCTTTTTTCCTCCTCACCAGAGTCAAAGTTCAGTTCTCATTTGTTTTTTTCATCTCTAACATCTATCAATCGCTTCTCCCTCACACTAGGAAAGTAAGGGTGTGTGTTGGGGGATGGTCATTTATGTGCATTACTGTATGTAACGTTGCTAGATAACGCTACATCTGGCAAAGAGGACCTCAAATAAACAAATTATTTTGTCTGAACTTCACATATATAGCAAAGCTGTAATTTGCTGTTCTGTAACAACTATCCATTAGCTCAAGTTTCATCTTTTAAATAAGAGTTTTCTCATGTTGCACCAAAAAATGATGACTGCCAATTTATTTGAGTCACCCCCCTTGTGATGAAGTGGAATATGATGACAGTTTCCTCAGAGAGCTTCAAGCTCAGCACAAAGCCGTTGTACAAATGTATAATGGTGGAATTTTGTCAGTGAGAGAGAAGAAAAACGTTTCCCATTTACTCGGGTTTAGTTAACAGAATAACATTCTGGTTAATCAACAGAGCAGAAAGAGCCAAGCCCGTCTCATGCACTTAGCTTTCTTTATCACCAACCCCCAGCAGCTTGGGAGAAAAATATAGCACAGCCCTTAAATACTACAGAGAATGAATCAGAACAAAAGGTGAAACATAGAAGAAAAATTCCTTTACATTCAGACATGCAAAAAAAACATTCATAGAATCATCATATTTGTGCTTAAAACAGTTTCTGGTATTAATAGTATCAGAATTAGAAGCTATGTTTGCACTGCCAGCCCA
The DNA here is from genome assembly GCF_033807715.1 of Cololabis saira. Lineage (NCBI taxonomy): Eukaryota > Metazoa > Chordata > Actinopteri > Beloniformes > Belonidae > Cololabis > Cololabis saira. The sequence continues at coordinate 14,287,513 of NC_084595.1, read as the reverse complement.
AATCTGATATTTTAGCAAATCCAGACTGTATAATGAAATATGAAATATGAATTAGCCTATTTCATATTTCATTATACATATGAATTAGCCTACCCCTCCTTGAACCGCCACCTTACTGTGGTGGAGGGGTTTGTCTTGCCCGAGTGATCCACAATATATTTAACGGTTTACTTCCTTTTTTTTTTGTATGAAACTTTATTTCAAAACGGTTTACTTTCACGTCCATAGCAACAGTAATCAATGACATCACATCCGCGATCGGGGCACTCGTCACGTGATCAGGATCTACGCTCTTCACTCTATGATGTAGAGGGGATGCCCAGGGAATTCCCTGTGGTTGACGAAATGGCAGAATGGTTAAAACAATGAATTTAAATATCGCCTGTCTCCACTTCCTGGTTCAAAAGCAATTAAAAAGGATAGTTTGTGGCTGGACGACGCTCTGGTTAAGGTCTGGTTAGGTTAATGCACCACTTATGATTGGTTAGAAGTAGGAAACGCTTGTGGTTTTTGCTAAAAATAATAATTTCACATCACTTACTCCGTCGTCATGGCGACAGCAAACAACATGGTTAAATACTCGAATTTACGTTAAATACTAGAAAACACGGTTTAATACTCGCCGTCAAAATACTGTTAAAAATCATAAAAACACCATTAAAACACTGTTAAAACAGCGTTAAAAACATGCTTTTACAAACTGACAGTAACAAACAGTAACTTGCGCGTCAAAAACTCATAACTTAGCCACTATAATAAAGAATAATATATACATAATGATAATGTAATAATCCGTGTATATATCACGACAACGGAGCCCATTGACTTCGCATCGTACAATATCAGTGGTGCTCACACGGAATTATACCATTTCCGTGTTGGTGCCGTGGAAAATAGTGGTGAGAGGTCGTGGGCATTTCACGGATTTTTGTGAGATCAGGTTGGAATTGCATCTCTAAAGGCTCTGAGTTCAGTGCTATATTGTTATGCGACGCTTCATGTGGGCCCCGTCTACACCTGATGCTACAATTTGTCCCCAGTTGACAGCTCTAACCTGGTATTAACATGTGTCTGCCGTAGTTACATGATTTTGGCTTGCTGAGACCACAAAGGTGTTTTTTTGGTTTGTTTGTTTTTAAGCCTGGGGGTGAAAGCAGAGGACTAAACCACACACTTGACTCTTACTTTATATTTTCCTTTTTTCAGATTTAGTAATAAACTCAACTTAAATTCAGCACGATAGCATTTTATTATTTACAGAAGGGAATATATATATATACAGTGTGTATAATATATATATATATATATATATATATATATATATATATATATATATATATATATATATATATATATATATATATATATAATATGGAAAATAAAATAAGAAAAGTTTGGCAAATGAGAGAGTATTTAACATAGCTTTTGTGGTTCCTGATTGTTTTTTCTCACTTGAATACGATGCCACTGTTGCACAAATAAGCACATCCTTTAACCTAGACAGAGGATTTCCCTTTCGTAGACACCCTTTCAATGTGTCCCAGGATGCATTGTGTTTACACTTCTAGAAGAACGTGGTCACGTGTGACTCGAACCACCAGCTGTGGTTTTCTCAGTGCATCGCCCGTGGTGTCATGCATGTGTTTACATCCGTATTTCAGGCTGTCGACATGTGATTGCATCAGCCGGGACAGATGTCAATGCCAGGGGTAAGCAAGACTTTATTTACATGTTAATTGAAACAGTAACACTACATGAGAGTAACTTCCAGACAAAAACAACTTCAGCTTAGCTGGCTCTGTGGTATTTGTCATGTCAATGAATAATGTAGTTGTGTTGAAAATAAAAGCAAAATGTTATTTTAGAAATGGAACTGTATGCAGCGCTCACATTTTAGAAACTACTGTAATCGTCAACATTTCTTTTAAGATAAATGTCTCTAAATCGCAACAGATCAAAGGTTCATGAGTTCTTGAGCTTTCATCTCAGTTTTACAAGCTGATCCACCTCTCACCAGAGTACCTCAAGTTCACAACAGTTAGATGTTTCATGTAATCTAACAACTGGCTGGTAGGCTGTTAAAATGTGTCCAGTAATGTCTGAATGCTGACCTGACCACTTCCTTCACTGACCTCCACCCCATCAATCCCAGTACTGACGCCAGACCAGTTAGCCATGTCAAAATCTGCACTTTCCAGAAAAGCTGCTTCAACAGACTTTGTTCTTGGAGGCCCCCGGTTCACGTCTTTACTCCTCTGTTAAAAAGGCCGTCACCACTGTGAAGCAGGAGTCCAACCAAGGCGTGAATATCGTGGGTGCTGAGATCAAATACAGGTTTTAAGGTTTTTAAGAGGAGTCCCATGAAAGAGTGTTAAGATGATGTTAAGTTTGAACAGGAACAAGTAATTTGGGGATTCTCAGGTTAGGTATATGCCAGATATTAGCAACTATGCTTGGGCTGCGTTACTTATTTATCAACATCTGTATGTAAATTTAAAGCCTCGATGCAAAGTAAAGAGTGTAACTGACGACCATGAGGTCTACCCATGAACCCACAGCCACAGTCTTTTTGTGTTGTCTTTCAGCTCTGAGGAGCGAAAAAAGTAATAGAAGTTTAAATTAGGATCAGTCTCTGAAGAATATTTGCAAAATGTGTCACCTTGGAGGCTCCTGTGGGGCTTGCCCTCTCTCACACATCTCATTGGTGGAGTTCTGTGGAAAAGCTTCTTTGACATCCTGCTTTCTTGCTGAATATTGAATATGAGGTGACTGAGTTTTTTGAAAGCTCAAAAGATTTTGTGAGTAAATCTTAGCATTCGAGTTGACAACATATATTTTGTAGCTCACTGAGTTATTGTTATGTTTTTTTGCCCCAGAGCTACAGACAGAAACTTATTTTATGCTCTCATTTCATTCTGTGAATGACTTCACGGGGTTTCATTAGAAAAAGTTCAGAATCAAGGTCTGGGTTAACTTGCATGTTTTCTGAAATACCTCTTGTGCTTCCTGTTTCCTTTTAAACATCGTGAACCTACCTCTGAATAAAGGGTTGCTGACATTTGTTCATTGGATGTTGATGTCAGGAATTCAGTCTCTTTTCTCCCCAGGTATTGAAAACTGACATATTCAAAGAGGAAATTAATGTTTTGCGATTTAATAACGCTCTCAAGGTCAGTTTGAGAAAGAAAAATCTCCGTGCTGAATATCCTTTAAATATCTCATGGGCAAACTTCATATTAGCAGGTTAATAATATTAATTATAAGCTTTCTTAAATAAAAATATGTATTACATAAAGCATTATGAGTTACCAGTCCTACAAAATCCCATGGCACACGAGAAAAAAGTCATAATAGCAATTTAACCCTCATGTAATGTTCATTTCACGCCGAACAAGTTAGTCTTCCCGGTCAAAACTAAGTAAAAAACTAAGTAAAAAACTGTAAAATGACATGTTATCACTGGTTCTTGTCTGTTTTTATTTTTGTCGGCTTATTTGGGTATGAATGATACAAGTTTTGATTCTTTTGACTATAAGAAATATTCAGATATTCAGTTACTGAGTAATGTAATATTTTTATAGTTGCATAAAGTAATACCCACAATTCAGCTTTCAAAAGCCCAAGTAAAATACGGAACAAGCCTTTAAACTGCAGACTTGTAGATCTGTTCATCAGGGAAAATAATCCTATGCATGTTTTGTTGTGCCCGGGTGACTTTCTTCGAAGAGGCTTGCTAACGTTTTATAAAGCAAAGTTTAGTTTCTCCTCTTAGCGGTTCATGTTCATCACTATGGTTTCAATGGACCTGGCATATTATCTAGGTCCTGTGTAGTACAGTCAAGCAATTAAAAAAATTGAGCAATTAATAATTGAGATCTGTAATTAATTAATTTAATGAATTGCTTTTTAAATTTTATTTACTGCTTTTCAAAGGAGATTACAGATTTTTTTACTTAAATGTGAAAATCAAGATGTGATGAAATGAAGGCATGAATGATCATCTCCATCTCAGAACATGAAACCGTTGGACTCAGCTTGTTCCAAAACCCATTTTAAAACTTTTAAAATGGTCAAATTTGAGTGGAACACAACATAAGGGTTAATGTTAATGTATTTATTATACATTTAATTATAAGATTATATTACTTTATTCTCTTTTTGGGATAGTAAGCTCATAGCACATACGTGTGTTTAGCAGGATTGTTGTACTGTAGTTGTAGTTGTGTAAAATCTTTGAGCTGAGATTTGTTCTGACCCGTTTATGATGTGACTTCTGCCGGTCTCGTCGTTAATCCAAAATAAACTTTTATAAGATGTTATACGAATTCAAGTCACTGAGTCCGTGGGGGAGAGAGCCCTGTAACACTGCATAAGGGGGGAAAACATGACGCTCTCCTGATAATACAGTCTGACTTGTGGCACCTCCATTCATTTACGAGCTTTAAGTCTGATGGCATTTGATTTGTTGCGACTCGTCTCGCTGTAGCTCAGCTTCTCTGGGGTGAGAGTGAAACGTTGCTGTGCCGTGCTGTTAAGACCAGGGGCCTCATTTATAAAAGAGTGTGTAGGATTCATACTAAAAGTGCACGTAAAACCAAAAGCCGAAAATGGCGGGCGCAAAAAAAAATCCGGATTTATAAAACCGCGTGCACGCACACTTGGACGCAATGTTCGCTTTATAAATCATAGTCCAGCTGGAAGGTTGCGCAGGTGAATTCGCCACATATCCCGCCCTCTACACGCCCACTTCATACCATAAATGGGCAATGCAAAGTAGTATTTGCATATGAATGAGCCTGCTGAGCATGCGCAGTGGCTTCCTGCAGCCTGTTTGGGCGTCAGGATGAATGAGACGTGTCGAGCCACCGTGCCACTGAATTTCACGGAGACTAAGATCGAGATGTTGTGGATGAGGTTTAGGCCAGGAAAACGACATTATTTGGTGGTCACAGTAAAAGTAGAAAAAGTATATAAATAGTATAAAATAAAGCGAGTGAGTGGCAGCACGCCGTTGCTGCGCTAAACGCCGTGAGTGCCACGGCGCAGTTTCCACTGGGGACAAGGGGGACATGTCCCCCCCACTTTTCAAAATCATGTTTTTGTCCCCCCACTTTTTACAGTTTAAAAACTAACGGTAGGCTCAGCCTGTAATTGCAAATTATCAACACACCCTGTGCGAAGGCGATGCGAAGACGGGACGGCAGCCCCGCTCCCCCTCCCCCCTCCTCCCCTCCCCTCTCCCCTCAGTCCTGCTGAAGGCTGGTTTATGATTCCGCGTCACACCAACGCAGAGCCTACGGCGTAGGTGCGCGTCTCTGCGCACGTAAAACTCATTATATATAAAAGAAAAATCTGTGTCCCTTTAGGGGCTCTGTAGAGCCCCTCATTTGTTCTGTCCTCAGTCACTCTACGGTTGGAAGCGGTGGGTGGGTGACGAGGATGTTCACGGCGTGTCCAGCGCGGCTGCAGCACCAGCAGCACCAGAGCGTCCTGACTGACGCTTCAAACACAGAGGGACACGATCAGCGCTATTATATTATAAGTCTGATATGTGATGACATTATTAAGAGTATGACATGAATCTGGCTTCATTTCACCACCTCAGCGCCTGCGTCGCCAGTTCCCCATGTCTTAAGTATGTTCCTACGGGAGGGTCAGGTTTGGCATAGAGATACGCACATTTTTCAGTTAGTTTTTTGTATTCACATCCCAGCCTTTGCGTAGAAGGTGGCTTGCGCATCTTTCAAGCCCTGTTTTGTGCGCAAGCAAGCTTTATAAATGAGGCCCCTGAACCGGGATTCAGAAGAAGATTACCTGTGATTGTGTCTCTGTTGGTGGGAAGATAATTCAGATTTTTATACATGTTGAATAGACTTTCAGGTTTTGGATGGCATGTAACAATCGTATATTTTTCCTTTTCTCTCTCCTTTATTTTGACTTTTGACCATTTTCATTTCATAGCATGTGGCCCCATCTGTAAATGGAAAATGAAACATGGAACATTTTCCAGGATTAAACATTGTGTTGGGTTTTGTGTTATTGCTTATTTGTCAGTATTAGTATTAATCATTTACCTCATTGACCAACATAAAAGGAACAAATAGCTTTTATTATGACTGCAGCACACGCAGAGCTTAAAGGAACAATAAATGCAGTGGATGACTTGAGGACTGAAAATGATGGATAATGATCAGCATGAGACTTGTGTCACAGTTTGATGAATACTGCTGTTATTTTAAATAATTATACCTCCCTGAAAATTCTGATTTTCACCAAAAGTGTAATTTCATTGCAAAGAATTGCACTTTTTTAATTGTTTATCTAGTTTTCAGTGTCGTGTGTCATTAAATTCAAGCTGAACTGTAAAAATATAAAAAGTCTATTTTATAAGGCATCTAAATGCAGTCTGTGTTTGTGGAGCATGTCATTTCTCTTGGATATTTGACTCTTAACTCTGCTGTGTGATGAATGAGTCTGACTCTGGGACAAAATGGCTCGGTAATTGAACCTTTTCAGGGGAAAACATATCACGCACAGTTATACTGTGAAGCACAATATTCTGATAGATCCTAAACCCAGCCTGCAAGGGAGTTTTAGATCCTGATCTTCAGGTAAGGCATACCACTTATTTACCAACACAACAGGCTGCTGGTTCAGTATAAACATTAGCAGAAGAGCTCATGATATCACTTAATAGGTCTACGGAAACCAGCCAATTCTGCTCCTCGATTTGTAATCGACTTTCAACATCTTCCAAAAGATGAGTTGTGTTACTGAACTTCTTTATTTAAAAATCTGGCAATTTCTTGTGATTATGCAGAGCTAAAGATTACACAACAGCAACACAGTGGGAGGGTTTTGCAGATAATGTGAAAAGAATAAACAGTGTTCCAGAATTGTAGTTGAAATATGAAGGTTTTTTGCATTCACAGAATAATGAAGTATTTATGATTGTTTGGAATTTTTTTTTTTAATTTGTTTTCTTCTTTCTAATCTGCCAGGATTATTTCTGAAGCAAACTTTTTGACCAGCCTGGTGCTTTGCAGCCAAAAAAGCTGCTGAAGTTGTGAAATGATATTTCACTGTGCTCGTTTGGTATAGAGCCGTGCTCATGTGACACTCTAACCCTAACCATGGACTCTTTTTATTCCCTAACATACCACAACTGGTAGCTAATTTAAACAAAGTCTTTCTCAAAAGTCAAATTAAAAAAAGTCTGATTCAAAAAAATAAATAATTCAATTTCAAAAGGAAAACAGACATATGGACAGACATTGCACGTCAGCATTTCTGTAACGTCGTCATTTACTCTACATATATACATTGTAGATGTACATCAGGGCTTCAGATTTCCATAACCGTTTCCCACATTGGGAAAGCAAGGTGGAGGTTCAGCGTCCTGCTCAAGGACACGACGACGCGTGATGGAGCACAATCCCCAAACCGTGTGGTGGATGTATTGACAAAATTAATAAATGATTTTATGAGTAGCTGGGATACGCTCCAGGAGAGCCCCGTAACCCTGTACAGAATGAAGCGAGTGTAGAAAATGGATGGATTTTATGAGCGTGAATCAGTTAAGATACATGGTTCCTTTTGGAAAACTTTGGAACGTCAAGAATGTGGATAGTTCACCATCTTTAAGCGTGATACATGAATAACAGTTTATAAAAAGGCAGAGTAAGCTATGCAACTATTTCCAGATGTTATGTTCTGCTCTCTACACAAGCATTAATAAACATTCTGGACAAAAAGACAAGTGTATTTTTATTTATTTGTTCATTTTTTTCAATATTAGCACATAGGATTCCCACTGTTCATATCAGGATCACCTTTTAATCTAAACTGCAGTTCCTGCAGGTCCTGAAGGCTCCATCTACACAGGGAGTTGTGATAACTCAGCTGCATCTTGCCCTGAATGTCACATTAAGCGTTGTGAATCCACGATTGGAGTCATAACTTTTATTATTGCTTCAGACTCTTTCAGTATATTTTTCTGTCTCAGCTCATATTTAGATGCATACCACACATTGTTTTGTGGGCTGTTTGCCAGTCTGTCTACTCTGAAATCCTTCAAAAGAGAGCTGAACTGCAAATCCAGATGACATAAAATTAAGTTTGGTGTCTTTTGAAAAAATGCTAGTGATGATATAACAAATGCCTGATAGATGAAGAAAAACCTGGTGACAGATGCTTCAATGCGCAGCTCTTCAAGGTGCAGTCTTTTAACTGGAGTGTTTACTTCTTCTACTGAATAATATAACTGAGGATATGAATGATAAAATAAACTTGCTAGAGAAAAACAAGGCTCCAACCTTTAATTTACTTTTGATATATTAAAGGGGACCTATTATGGCATTTAATACCTATTTTAAACAGGCCTTGAATGTCTTAAAAACAAGCTTTTGATTGTTTTTGCTAAATAAATTAGAAATTCAGCCTCTGAGCCATGTCTTTATCTTCCCATTCTCTAACCTCATTATCTATGCGGGATTATGAGTGGGCGGGGCTGTGATAATGAGGCACTGCGCTGATTGGCTGTCTGAATGACGCGTTGCACCGCTACGAAAAAATGGGGGAAGCTCCGGCCGGCAGAGTTAGTTGTGGGCGTGGTTTCACGCATCGGAGGCCAACCTATGTAAATCGCGCCCGTCATTACGTAACGACAGGAGCAGAATCTGAACGGCTCGTAGAAGCCACATCACACTGGATGGATCATCCGGGCGGCTGTACAGACACTGCAGAATTTGGTTGCTTTCCTCCTTCTTTGAGTTGGCAGGCTGAGGGGAGACCACTTTATATATGTTAAAGCAAGAAAAAACATGTTTTTCATAATAGGTCCCCTTTAAGAATTTTGATGGTAAGCTTGTTTCATTTCATAATGCTTTGCTACATGTTAAATGACTTTTTATATTATACATAAAAAGAAAGCATATTATATAGCATTTGAAAAACAAAGTCTTTAGCATTTAATCTTAACGTTCTTGCATGCCACCCTCAAAAGTTTAAAAACAAATGTTAAGGCAACTTGGTCAGTCATATGGGAGGTGAATGACCAACATAATCCTAAATGTTCATAAACACCCTTTTACAAACAGGAAATGGCAGATTGGGAACCTGAAGAATCCAAAATCCCTGTATCTTGGAACAGTGTGTGAGAGTGATGTACTAGAAGTTGTTAGAAAATGCAAGAGATCTACAGATTGTATTGATATTGAAATGTCAATGATCAAGGAGGTGATTCAGTCTGTAGTCAAGCCCTTAACTTATATCTGCAACAGTTGTTTTGAAAAAGGAATATTTCATGACGAAATTAAGCCGGCTAAAGTCCTTCCAATCTATAAAGATGGGGACAAAAAACATGTAAATAATGACAGGCTAATATCATTATTAGATCAATTTAAAAAAATATTGGAAAAAATGTTCATTTGTTTTTTTTGGAAAAATACAACATATTGTCTGTATGGATTTCACAGCAATAGATCAACATCTTTAGTGGTAATGGATTTTATTGAAAATGTAACAACTGCTGAACAATTGGAATTTTTAATGATCTACGGAAAGCCCTCGATCATAATTTACTTTTGCAGAAGTGTGATTGTTTTGGGATCAAATGAGTTAATAGCTGGTTAAAAAGCTACCTAAATAATGGACTTCAATACTTAGAAATTAATGGAATAGTATCACAACAGAAAACTTTGTCATTCGGAATTCCCCAAGGCTCCGTCTTGGGGCCAAAATGATTCATTCTTTATTTAAATGACATTTTTAAAATATAAAGAATTTTGAAATTGGTCATTTTTGCATCCATCCATCCATTGTCCACCGCATTATCCGAGTCCGGGTCGCGGGGGCAGCAGTCGGAGCAGGGATCCCCAGACTTCCCTCTCCCCGGACACCTCCTCCAGCTCTTCCGGGGGGACTCCAAGGCGTTCCCAGGCCAGCCGAGCGACGTAGTCACTCCAGCGTGTCCTGGGTCTTCCTCGGGGCCTCCTCCCGGTGGGACATGCCCGGAACACCTCACGAGGGAGGCGTCCAGGGGGCATCCTATACAGGTGCCCGAGCCACCTCAGCTGGCTCCTCTCGATGTGGAGGAGCAGCGGCTCTACTCCGAGCTCCTCCCGGGTGACAGAGCTCCTCACCCTATCTCTAAGGGAGCGCCCCGCCACCCTGCGGAGGAAACTCATTTCGGCCGCTTGTATCCGGGATCCCGTTCTTTCGGTCATGACCCAGAGTTCATGACCATAGGTGAGGGTGGGAACGTAGATCGACCGGTAAACTGAGAGCTTTGCCTTTCGGCTCAGCTCCCTCTTCACCACGACGGACCGATACAATGACCGCATTACTGCGGCCGCTGCACCGATCCGCCTGTCGATCTCGCGCTCCGCTCTCCCCTCACTCGTGAACAAGACCCCAAGATACTTGAACTCCTCCACCTGAGGCAGGAACTCTCCCCCGACCTGGAGGGTGCAAGCCACCTTTTTCCGGTCGAGAACCATGGCCTCAGACTTAGAGGTGCTGATTCTCATCCCAGCTGCTTCACACTCGGCTGCAAACCGCCCCAGTGCATGCTGAAGGTCCTGGCTCGAGGGAGCCAACAAGACCACATCATCTGCAAAAAGCAGAGATGAAATCAAGTGGCTCCCGAACCGTACCCCCTCCGGCCCCTGGCTGCGCCTAGAAATTCTGTCCATAAAAATAATGAACAGAACCGGTGACAAAGGGCAGCCCTGCCGGAGTCCAACACGCACCGGGAACAGGTCTGACTTACTGCCGGCAATGCGAACCAAGCTCCTGCTCCGGTCATACAGGGACCGTACAGCCCTCAGCAGAGGGCCTCCGACCCCATACTCTCGGAGCACCCCCCACAGGACGCCACGTGGGACACGGTCGAAAGCCTTCTCCAAGTCCACAAAACACATGTGGACTGGTTGGGCAAACTCCCATGCGCCCTCGAGCACCCTGCGGAGGGTGTAGAGCTGGTCCAGTGTTCCACGACCGGGACGAAAACCGCATTGTTCCTCTTGAATCTGAGGTTCGACTATCGGCCGAATTCTCCTCTCCAGCACCCTGGAATAGACTTTCCCCGGGAGGCTGAGGAGTGTGATTCCCCGGTAGTTGGAACACACCCTCCGGTCCCCCTTTTTGAAGAGAGGGACCACCACCCCGGTCTGCCAGTCCAGAGGCACTGTCCCCGACTGCCACGCGATGCTGCAGAGGCGTGTCAGCCACGACAGCCCCGCAACATCCAGAGACTTGAGGTACTCAGGGCGGATCTCATCCACCCCCGGTGCCTTGCCACTGAGGAGCTTCCGAACTACCTCAGTGACTTCAGCTTGGGTGATGAATGAATCAACCTCTGAGTCCTCAGCCTCTGCTTCCTCGACGGAAGGCGTGTCAGCGGGATTGAGGAGATCCTCGAAGTATTCCTTCCACCGCCCGACGATGTCCCCAGTCGAGGTCAACAGCTCCCCTCCTCCACTGTAAACAGTGTTGGTGGAGCACTGCTTCCCCCTCCTGAGGCGCCGGATGGTTTGCCAGAATTTCCTCGAGGCCGACCGGTAGTCCTCCTCCATGGCCTCCCCGAACTTTTCCCAGACCCGAGTTTTTGCTTCCGCGACCGCCCGGGCCGCAGTCCGCTTGGCCTGCCGGTACCCGTCAGCTGCCTCGGGAGTCCGCCGAGCTAGCCAGGCTCGGTAGGACTCCTTCTTCAGCTTGACGGCATCCCTTACTTCCGGTGTCCACCACACCACCGACAGGCGCCGGAGACCTTACGGCCGCAGCTCTGGACGGCCGCGTCAACAATGGAAGTGGAGAACATGGTCCATTCGGACTCAATGTCTCCGGCCTCCCTCGGAATCCGGTCAAAGCTCTCCCGGAGGTGGGAGTTGAAGACCTCCCTGACAGGGGAATCTGCCAGACGTTCCCAGCAGACCCTCACGATACGCTTGGGTCTTCCAGGTCTGACCAGCTTCCTCCCCTGCCAGCGGATCCAACTCACCACCAGGTGGTGATCAGTTGACAGCTCAGCCCCTCTCTTCACCCGAGTGTCCAAGACATACGGCCGAAGGTCAGATGAAACGACAACAAAGTCGATCATTGACCTCCGGCCTAGGGTGTCCTGGTGCCACGTGCACTGATGGACACCCTTATGCTCGAACATGGTGTTCGTGATGGACAGACTGTGGCTAGCACAGAAGTCCAACAACAAAACACCACTCGGGTTCAGATCGGGGAGGCCGTTCCTCCCAATCACACCTCTCCAGGTAACACTGTCGCTGCCCACGTGAGCGTTGAAGTCCCCCAACAGAACGATGGAGTCCCCAGTTGGGGCACTTTCCAGCACCCCTCCCAGGGCCTCCAGGAAGGCCGGGTACTCTGCGCTGCCGTTCGGCCCGTAAGCCGAAACGACAGTGAGAGACCTATCCCCGACCCGAAGGCGCAGGGAAGCGACCCTCTCGCTAAGTGGGGAGAACTCCAACACATGGCGGCTGAGCTGGGGAGCTATTAGCAAGCCCACACCAGCTCGCCGCCTCTCACCATGGGCAACTCCAGAGTGGAAGAGAGTCCAACCTCTCTCAAGGAGTTGGGTTCCAGAGCCCAGGCTGTGCGTGGAGGTGAGCCCGACTATCTCTAGTCGGTACCTCTCAGCCTCCCGCACAAGCTCAGGCTCTTTCCCCCCCAGCGAGGTGACATTCCATGTCCCTAAAGCCAGAGTCGTCGTCCGGGGATTGGGTCGCCGGGGCCCCCGCCCACGGCTGCCACCCAAATCGCACGGCACCTTCCCCTTATGAACTCTCCCGCGGGTGGTGGGCCTACGGGAGGGCGGGCCCACGTCGCTCCTTCGGGCTGCGCCCGGCCGGGTCCCGTGGGCCAAGACCCGGCCACCAGACGCTCGCCTGCGAGCCCCGACCCCAGGCCTGGCTCCAGGGTGGGGCCCCGGTAACGCCAGTCCGGGCGACGTACACTTCCTTGCTGGTTCTTGCTTCATAAGGGGCTTTGAACCGCTCTTTGTCTGACCCGTCACCTAGGACCTGTTTGCCATGGGAGACCCTACCAGGGGCATTAAGCCCCGGACAACATAGCTCCTAGGATCATTCGGGTGCTCAAACCCCTCCACCACGGTAAGGTGGCGGTTCAAGGAGGAGGGTCATTTTTGCAGATGATACTAATTTCTATTGTTCAGTGACCTTATATGACATAGTTAATTTCCCACATTGAAACAGAGCTGACAAAATTTAAAAGGTGGCTTGATTCAAATAAGGTATCACTGAAAATTCAATCAAAATTTGTGAATTTCTGGTGCAACAAGGCAAACACAAACGTAAAATTTATGGGAGTGAGCGTAAATCATCAGATATAATGGAACCCACATATACACTACATCAGGAGTAAGATATCAAAAACACTTGGTATACTCTATAAAACAAAACATATATTGAATATGAAATGTCTGCATATTCATCACTTGTGCTTCCCTATCTTTCTTACTGCTGTGAAATTTGGGGAAACACCTGTAAAACATGCATAGATCCTCTAATTAACTTACAGAAAAGGGCACAGAGTAATTAATAAAGTAGGCATTCGTGATCCTACAAATTACCTTTTCATAAAATCAAATCTATTAAAATTTGTCAACCATTGTAAAATTAAATATTTTGATTATACTGTTTTGTGTTGTAAATAAGAACAATCCCTCAAGCATTCAATCCTTTTTTAAATTAAGAAAAAGTGCTTATAACCTGAGAGGTCTGCTACGATTAGAATACAATAAGGCAAGGCACGAATGTTAGGCAAAGATGTGTGTCCGTGTCAGGAATCAAACTCTGGAACGATTTAAAAGACAAATGTAAGTTTACAGAAACTCTGTTCAAATTAATGTTAATTAATGATTATAAACACTTGTAATTGTTTTTTAAAAAAAGTTTCCCGAGAGAAAACTAGTCAATCAAGGTCAGTGATTTAATTATATGAACATTGTTGTTGAAATTGTTGAGTTGCCATGATAATCAGGGTGGGCTTCAATTGGTTGCAATCGAAACAATTGAAATATGTATTATTTCTGAATGTGAATAACCAAAATACATTCATTCAATAGGTTTGCCCTGCTTGTTGTGTTTCAGGAAACATTAGAAATAGTGTTTGTGAACCTTTCAGAGTCTTTAGCAACGGTTATGTGCAGAAAATATTACCTGAAGAATAGTAATGGAGACCCGGGGTCCCATTATTTTATAACTCTACGGTATTGGGAGATTGAGACTGATTGGCTGCAGTAGCACTAGTGCATCGGTTTATTGCTCTTTATGACATACAGTGTTTAGACATGTGGAAATAATGTTTTATGGCAATTGTTTGCAGAGAGGTGTGGCCAGAGCCGGCCCAAGGCATAAGCGAACTAAGCGGCTTTTTAGGGCCCCGTGACCACTGCCGCGGTGTTGTTCATGCCGGGTCCGGCGGTTCCAGGAGCAGCCTCCCCAACCAGGTAAGTTGCCTGCAGGGGCGTCAATTGGGTATGGCAAGGTATGGCAGCCGCCACACCTTGGCTTCAAGGGTTAAATGTAAATGTTTGTTTTGTCAAATACATTTATGGAATTACTCTGTGTCTCTTTGTATTGATTATTCTATTACTTAATACATATAGAATAACTACAAATGCAAATCAGAACAACATGATCGATTTCACTAGTTATTATACACTGCAAAAACTCCAAATCTTAACAAGAATATTTGTCTTATTTCTAGTTAAAATGTCTAATTTTTAGTCAAAAAAAATCTCATTGCATTTAAGACAAGACTCAAAAACAACCATTTTCACCTGTTTCAAGTAGATTTTCACTTAAAATAAGTAGAAAAATCTGCCAGTGGAACAAGATTGTTTTGCTTGTAATGAGAAGATAAATCTTGTCCCACTGGCAGATTTTTCTACTTATTTCAAGTGAAAATTTACTTGAAACAGGTGAAAATGGTCAAATAACAAGTTATTTTTCTGGTAATGACTCTTGTTTTAAGTGTAATGAGATTTTTTGACTAAAAATGAGACATTTTAACTAGAAATAAGACAAATATTCCTGGTAAGATTTTGAGTTTTTGCAGTGAGCGAGGCTGCATTTGAAAAAGTTCAAATTTTCTTGACCACACAGATAAGCTACTGTTGTACATAGCAGACTTCTGTGATGAGTATTTGCTGGACGTGTTGATTGATAATCTAGTTAAGTTCAATTTCATACAGAATTCAAAGCCTTTATTTAGAAAAGATAAAATAAATAAAAGTAGAATCTTCATGATTCCGGACGCACACAATTCTGTATAGTTCCCTGTCACCTGTAGCATGGGGGGCCTTAATTAGAGTTGCACACAAATATTCAGGAGTGACGTAGGAACAGACCTCCGGCAAAACTCCTGAAGCTGTTGAGATGGTAAGACGTATGTGTTTTAAACTGTGAAAAATGCAACTGATAACTTACATTGAGTTATTGCTGTTGGTCTTTTAAATGGTAAAACGTCCATTATATGTGTAAAAATACGTTGGAAAATCCGCCTCATTTGCATATCCTCTCACTCGCTTCAGGAGACACAGAGAGCTGCTGCTCCGTGACTGTCCCCTGTGCTACTGTTCATAGGTGCGTCATGGGTTTTTCGTGTGTTTAATGTCGTTCTGTGTATTTTAAAGAAGGACTGCATTTGTTAGTAGCTTGGCAGAAAATAATATTATTATCACCAAGTTACTTATAAGCGGTTTCATAACGCAGCCACAGAGTAGCGCTAAAGCAGTAATAACACACTAATAACAGTCTAGCAAATTCAAGTTACTTTATTTAAACTAATGACTTTCTTAAATTACTTTTTTGTACAAGATATAATAGTATAATAATACTAGTAGCCTATAGATAAGGGGAAAAAAGTTTTGTTTAGTAGAAAAAAAAAACACGTTTCGCCTGATTGATGTGATGTTCTGGCTCTGGCCCACCATTCAGTTGCTCCGACAAAATTTGGCCCGAGGCCAAACTTATGCCGCGTTCCATTTGTCCTCGGAGGTGGGGATTTCCCAGTTCCCAGTTTGATTTTTCAACTGGAACGCCCCTCGAAGGGGATTTCCCACTGGGAAAGTGGGAGAGTCTTCACCACCCCCGAGTTCACATTCCAAGATGGCTGCCCCGGTTGTAAACAGTAGAAGAGAGCTCTGTAAAAATTCGTAGCACTTCATTCTAGTTTTGGTCACACTATTTCAATCGTATACAAGTATTGTTTGGCATATATATGCTGCTATAGTGTAATTTACATTTTTCATGTGGTATATGCGAACTACAAACTTCTTTACCTACTTTGTAACTGGAACGCTGATAACTCGGCTGAGACGTCATTCCCAGTTCCGAGTTCCGACTTCCGAGGTAAATGGAACGCAGCATTACTTGCCTTGCCCTGGTGTAAACAAACACATAAAACAGATTTGACACACAGTGTCAGCAGAAAGACTAATACAAATGCCCGGTGTATCGTCAGAGCGTGTACCGTGAGTGACGGCAGCGCCCCCATCTTGCATGATATGTTACCGTGCATTATTGTTCACGGCACTTCGCATCTGAGGAGTAGGTTGAAGGCCCACCATGTCGCAAAAACGGACCAATCTGTTGGCCATCAGATTTCTTATAGTGATGTCATAAATGACTTTGCCTCCAGAAAAGCAAGGAAACACAGCTTCTAAGGAGAGGGTGGAGTATTGAGGACAAATAAAAAAAAAGTAAAACGTTTGTATTACAGTAGTTTATTTAGATTTTTTTCTCCCAAATTTTACCAAAGCTTTTGCACATTTTTACATAGTTTTCAGAACTAATTGTTTAACTTAATATTTGATTTTTAAAAAATTTTTGTTACCTTGCTTCTGGTACCTTCATTTACATCATTATTTAAGTATTTGTTTGATTTTCTTTATTCCATTTAATAATGTCTGTTTTTGTGCATATGAATTTATTCTTATATGGAGAACATATTGACGAGATACTGTTTATCTAAGTTGAGTGATTTTAATTATAGTTCTAGTTTTTGTAGTACTTTGTTGTTGCACTTAATTGTTGTTCCACTTCAAATTGTTGTTGCTGTTGCAGTTTATTTAAAACCAAAAATAAAGTAGATAACGTGTTTACACCAAATGGTTTATAAATGATCTATTTGATTATTTTGTTTCTTTTAGTAGGCCTACACTTTAGATGACACTCAGTATCACATTTATTGCCCTTTTCTACTAGTACCTACTCAGCGCGCTTCTACTCGTCACGCCCCCGTCTTGCGCTTTTCCACTACGGGACGAGGCAGGTGGAGCCGTGCCAATCAGATACTTTTTCTGTAACGAGGCTGCCGAGGTTCTAAGCGTGCTGACTTCTCACCAGTAGTCACGTCATTAAATCCACACATGCGCGTGGTGTGAAACTATCAAACAATGAACATGGTGTTGAAGAGTAGTGGTAGCGTTAACAAAACGCTTTTTAAAGTTTTATAAAAACTACTGAGAGGCTTAAAAATTTGTGTAAAGGTTGTTTTTTTTTCTTCTTGGACTAAATTAACTTTTCTTTCGAGAAAATGCTCCAAGAGGGGTCACTATAAACTGGGGATACTGTGCACTTCTCTGCCCCCTCCCACACCCGCTTCCCTCATCAACACAACAAACATGCCTGAGAAACCAGAACCACCGGTTTACTCCCAGGTACAGAGCAGCTTCCCTGTTAAGGCTGGAAAATACGTTTGCGTCCGTTCGCGCAGACAACCAGCTGTATTTTCAACTGACCTCGCTCGCTCACCACACGAGGAGAGCGTCTCGTACTGTAATACAAAATTACGATTCCACCTTTTAAAGACGTCGCCGTTAAATAAATTATACAAGCTAAAATTATTTGTTTACTGAATGAGCTGTTGCAATGTCTTTATTTTTTTGCACATTAAATGGTTATTGAAAGGCCTATTTGAGTTATTTATTTCTTAGTTATTAATTTATACAAATAACTTTTGGAATTTCTTTGTTTATGCCCAAAAAAGGAATGTTTTGTTGGACACCAGAATAACTAGTGGGTTACATTTGCACAAAATGCTAAAAACCACATACAAATCAAAACACAGAAAATGGAAAAATTAAAACAGAATGTGGGAAAAAAAGAAATTTCATAGGTGCTGTTTGCTGCTCTGGATCTGTTTGATAATTCTGCCGCACAATATGTTTCTGAAAGCAGTTATATCATCAATATAATACTAGTATTAATGTTGCATAACTACACAGAAATAATATAATTCAGGTAACAGCTCAAAAAACATTTTTAATAACACTAACCCAAATCGATATCGGAATCGAATTAAATCGAATCGATTCTTGACATTTGAATCAATCCCCAGCCCTAAAATATATATATTATATATATATATGTTTGTGTAATTATTTATTCTTCTTTGTGCATGAGTATTGCCATTCATGTAACCTGATCCCCCTTAAGCACCTCTTACATTTAATTCTCCACAGCAGCAAGGGTTTAACATGTGGTTGGTGACTCTCACTAGCAGAAACTTTACTGCATCTCCAGTTAAAATAAATAAATGATGGAAGTTTGTTCTGGGGAATCCACTTAAATCTTGTGCTATTGTATCTATAACATGAGTCTTCATCAGCCAAACTGTAACTTGTCCATGTCTGGCATTTTATAAATACATTACTGATGTCAGCTTTGTTTGATAGATATATTTTTATAAGCTGCTAACATGCTGCAGCTTTTTTCACAAACAGCTGGCAGATTTTTAAATCCTGTTACCATTTATTTGGCAAGGTTGTGAATGTGAATATTATAAATTACTCATTAGTTTGTATACATCATTGCCTCGTTCTCTGTGGTTGTCTGGAGTTAATGTCATATTGCAAATTAATTTCAAGCATCCAAGACTCAGACTCCGACTGTGGATGTACACGAAAGGCATTAATATTGAGCTTTTTTTACATTATTTATTTGGTGAAAAGATGTAGCACAAGCAAAATTTATATATTTTTGGAGCAAATTGAAATAACTGCTGGATAAATATTTGGATCATTAAATAATTTATTAGATGCTGATATTATAAATTCGGAAAATTATCTGCAAAATTACATTATATTACATTTATTTACTCAGTTTCCAGAAAACGTATTGACGGGACTACATGTCAGTTTAATGCAACCATACGTCTCTGTTAGGTCTGCCAGAACTTTCAATGATTTCAAATCTTTTAAAAACTTTTTTTTGTCACACTGGCTTGTAATTCCACGAAGCACGATCAGTAGGCCTGTCCTTGTATTGTCTTGTTTATTTTAGGGATGCTGTGTACTGCTTTTATTTGTATCTCATGGTTTTATTTGTTGTATTTTATTCACCTGTATAACACCTTGTTGCCTTGTGGCATGTTAAAGTGCTTTCTAAATAAAGTTTTGATTGACTGATTTAGTCCTTTTTCTAAAAAAGGACCTGTATAAAAGTTAATCTAATTAAATAAAAAAAGTTGGTCAACCTCAGTAGAAACCACAAAGTGGGTATATAAATACAGCGGTGCCGTGATCGATGGTTGTAAAGATGAATAACTTGTCACCATCCTTCATGTACAGAGGCGGACCTGGCTACTTTTGCGCCCTGGGCGAACTGTCCATCCACCAAACCCCCCGCGCAACGAAGAAAAAAAAAAAAAATGAAATACAGTGTGTAAAAAATCCCTGTGTAAATTATACTAATCCTTCACACATTCAAATGTATAACTAATAGGAGTGTAAAAATATATCGTGCCACGAAATTTCGCGATACAAAAACCTAACAATACGTGTCGTGGAGGTGACAAAGTGTATCGCGATATTGGGTTATTTATATCTATTGTGTTGACTAGTAACGCGCATCCGACCGCGCGTGCCGACCGCGCCTCGACCCGCGGACCAAAATCTGACTCCGCTCAGAAGAAAATGGTACCGCTTTGCGGTCACATTTTGAGCTCTGAACCTTTACTTATGTAAGGCTGGTGTAGAGTTAAGCCTTACCTTATTAAATTTAACCTTTTTGGGTTCGTGAGTAGGATAAACACGGGAAAACTTCTGCTGAGTTCCAGTGTACTTTAATGTCCCTCTACAGTGTAGGATTTTAGAACATCAACACAGCACCTAGTGCCGTACTGTGGCCTATCACTCCGCCCAATCTAAAACAGACTAATCACCAGTGTTGGGCAAGTTACATCCAAAATATAATACATTATATATTACTAGTTACTGTCATTTGAAAGTAATTAGTTACATTACAATATTACTATATCTGAATTGTAATGCGTTACACTACTTGTGTATTACTTTTGAGTTACTTTCAACAAAATAGCAAAAAAAGATAAATCTTGTCCCACTGGCAGATTTTTCTACTTATTTCAAGTGAAAATTTACTTGAAACAGGTGAAAATTGTCAAATAAGTTATTTTTCTGGTGTTATTTTTCTGGTGATGACTCTAAATGTTGAAACAGCAGTAAAACCACATTCATTGATGAAATGACATAAGGGATGGAAAGGAGGGATGGCAGTTTTACAGGGGGGATGATTTGGACCGTTTTTATTTCAGGGGGGATGATTTGCACCGTCTTTATTTCAGGGGGGATGATTTGGACCGTCTTTATTTCAGGGGGGGGTGATTTGGACTGTTTTTATTTCAGGGGGGGATGATTTGGACTGTTTTTATTTCAGGGGGGGGTGATTTGGACCGTTTTTATTTCAGGGGGGATGATTTGGACCGTTTTTATTTCAGGGGGGGATGATTTGGACTGTTTTTATTTCAGGGGGGGATGATTTGGACTGTTTTTATTTCAGGGGGGGGATGATTTGGACTGTTTTTATTTCAGGGGGGGGTGATTTGGACCGTTTTTATTTCAGGGGGGGATGATTTGGACTGTTTTTATTTCAGGGGGGATGATTTGGACTGTTTTTATTTCAGGGGGGATGATTTGGACTGTTTTTATTTCAGGGGGGGGTGATTTGGACCGTTTTTATTTCAGGGGGGGATGATTTGGACTGTTTTTATTTCAGGGGGGATGATTTGGACCGTTTTTATTTCAGGGTGGGGTGATTTGGACCGTTTTAATTTCAGGGGGGGTGCCATCACATCACCCCTCATCCCCCCTCAACTCGAATACTGCTCACACGGAACTCAGAACTTCTTCATAAATAACTCCCAGAGAGAAAAAAAAACACCAGCAAGCTAACAAACAAACCAATAAAGCTCTCAGAGTTAACAAAACGAACCAGCATTCAACAACTCGCAGCTGTTTTCACCTCTCCTCCTGATGGGCTGCAGGTGTGGTTTAAGGCTGATTTATGGTTCCGCGTTACACCAACGCAGGCCATACGCCGTGGGTTACGCGAACTACTGCGTACCCTAGGGCGAAAGCTCTGCGTCGATTTAACGCGGAACCATAAATCCGCTCTCACAGCGCGACTGACAGTGAGCCGGCTCCTACTCCTCGCCGCGCGCAGCTCCTCGCCGACTCCGCGCTCATATATATTTAATAAATGTATAAAGCCCATATATTAATACAGCCTCACTTGGCCGAGCCCTAACGCTGAGACCATGGTAGATTTAAGTTACACGCCGCACTGTTGACTTTTCCCTGCCGGCTCTGCTCACTGAACAGTCCCCACACAAACAGTGTCCAGCGGCGCTACGTTCCGCCGCGCCGCGTTCCCAACGCTTTTTTCTGTTGTCGGGATGTCTCGCGGACGCGGTGTTGGTGAATTCTTTAAAAAACAACAGCTAAACGGGTTAAAATGCGTTGTAACGCGCGTTACTTAGATTGTAACGAGTAAAATATTACCGAAAATGTATTAGTAATGCGTTATATTACTGCGTTACAGCAAATAGTAATACATTACTGTAATTGCGTTACTTTTGTAGCGCGTTACCCCCAACACTGCTAATCACTACAGATAAACTGACTAGTGTAATTATAGTCCCTGATTTACATCAAAATATAAAGAATATATTTATAAAATAATCACCCCTGAATTACCAAAATAACCTTCTTAACAAAAATAAATCTCCTCTTACACTTATAAGGTGAGCATGAATCAATCTTTTTTTAGGATGTAAAATTGTATGTATTTATTTACTTCTATTTATTTATTTAATTTTAGTTGTTACATTTCTGGAAAATAAAAATGTCAAATCATACATGAGGGAAACTATTCAATTTGTGGCAAAATATTTGTACTTGTATGAATCTGAAAATGCATAATGCAAACCTGACATTTACATTTAGTTCAGTTTGTGGAAAATGGTTTGCCTGGCTTTCTCTTTAAAACTTAAACAGCTATAAAGCATTACAAACTGTAACAATAGGGCAAACGTACAGTATTGTTTTGTATTTTGTGTCTTTCAAATAAAAGACAATTTTTTCCATCCATTTTCCATTTTCCAATTTTTTGTCATATGTTCCTCATTCAAGGTTGTTAAAAAATACTGCTATAATATTGTATCGTATCGTTATCGTGACCTCAATATCGTGTATCGTACCGTATCGTGAGATTAGTGTATCGTTACACCCCTAATAACTAATGAATAAAATAAAATGAATAAAAAAAAAAAAATACAATTAGGCTTATTCACCTAATCTGAATTGAGTGCTCAGACTGTAGCAGATTTTTTTTAACCTGGCTCTTTCACTCTTTCACAACCGGTGTAAAGTGGTAAAGTGCAATCTAGAACTTGACTTTTCTAGCCTTCTTTGCAGCAAAATCAACAATTACATCATCATATGAAATCTGTTGTGCAACTGTATGATTGATGCTGATGATGGCGAGTCCAGAGAGACGCTCCTGTGACATAGTGGACCTCAAGCATGTTTTAATAAGCTTCAGCTTGGAAAAACTCCTTTCTGCTTCCGCTACTGTCACTGGAAGCGTCAGACCAATTCTGAGTGCAGTCCACAGATTGGGGTAGATTTCTGCGAGCTGTTTCTCGTGGATGAAAGTAAGCAGCTCAAGCAGAGTCATGGACTTTGATGGGAGGTCAGGAAGTTCTTCTACATGCACTGTCCGTTTTTTTTAGTTTTTTTATTTGTGTACATTTTTCACATAACCCAATTCATTACATGTGGGTAGATATTATTTTTATGAATGAAATACAATTTATTTGAAAGCAGTTGTGTGTGGCCTTGGAATCATAACTCGCTCCCTTCCCTTTGCTTTTCCTTGATTTTAATAAGCAACTCGACAGAGCATTACAGAGACGTATCGCGCAGCGTCAAAACCCTGCGCTCCTCGCGCAGATTACCAAGATTGTCTACACATGAAGAGATGTCTCACTCTCACATAAGACATAAGACATAAGCAATGGTTACAGAGAAGCATGTGCAGCTGTATATCAGTCTTGAAAAGGTTACAGAACTATTCAAATTCAAGGCAGTTGCCAGTCTTGCCAGGAGTAAGCGTCCCTGCAAATTTACCACAAGGTCAGACCATATAAATAAAGGTGAATAAGGCCATCTGCGTGAGACATAAAGCTTGGTCAAAAGAGGCCATGAACAGCACAATGATCCAAGATAAATTTTCTTTCATTTTTTTAGTGTCCTATGCAAAGTTCAGACTTTTACCCAAATTAAATGGTGTGGTGGCAAAAAAGCCCCAAAGCCTGAAGAGACGTGGGAAAGAAAGGGGGCTATCATTCTTCTACATCAAGTTGAGACATGAATGTAATGAATGAGACATGTAATGTACCAGTGTCAAGTCATACATTGCATGACATCATCATATTGAACAAGTTATTGATCTTCAAGATGGATCTACTTGCTACCAGGTGGTGGTTTCAAGACGGTTATATGGCCACCTGTATAGAAATAATTTATTTGAAGTTTTCCAGTCAGGGTTCAGAATGAATCATAGCGCAGAGAGAGCACTGGAGTCACAAATGATGTTCTTATGGCCTCAGATAAGGGATTAGTGTCCATACTGGTTCTACTGGACCTCACTGTAGATCAGCATTTTACTGCACAAGTCAGAACATGTTGTTGGGATTAAAGGGACAGCTCTAAGCGAGTTTAAATCCTATCTGACAGATTCCACTGCGTTCATGTTAATGAGGTTTCTTCTGCACAGTCGAGGGTCTGCTACGGTGTCCTGCAGGGTCCAATACTAGGGACGATCTTGTTCTGCTTACACATGCAGCTCTTGGGAAATATTATCCAGAACCACGGTATTTGATGCAACAGCTCCTGGTATAACTGTGCGAAACCTTGGAGTTATATTTGATCAGGATTTGTGGTTTAAGCAGCATATTAATCAGGTTTGCAAGAGCGTTTTTTTTCATCTCCATAATATCAAAAAGATTAGGAACATCCTCTCCCAGAGTGATGCTGCAAACCTAATTCACAGGGTTTATCACTTCTAGACTAGATTACTGTGATGTTTTATTAGCAGGATACCCAAGTGATTCTCTGAATATCCTGCAGCTGATCCAGAATGCAGCAGTGCGAGTGCTGACAGGAATCAGGAGGAGAGAGCACGTCTCTCCAGTGTTAGCCTCCCTCCATTGGTCCCCGTAAAACTTAGAATCATATTCAAAATTGTATTACTTGCGTATCAAGCTCAAAATGGCCTAGCTCTGCGATATTTGCAAGACCTAATAGTACCTTATGTTCCCAACAATGCTCTCCGTTCTCAGAGTGCAGGTTTACTCGTAATTTCTAGAGTATCCAAATGTAGATTTGGAGGACGGATCTTCTGCTATCAGGAACTGTTAGTGTTTAGTAAAACCTCTAGTTAGTGTTTTGTAAACCTGTAGTTAGTGTTTAGTAAACCTCTAGTTGATGTTAGTAAACCTTTAGTTAGTGTAACTCTAGTGTGTTAGGGCCAGTAGTCATAACTACAGCTTCATCCTACATCTGTTGCTATAGAGCTACGTTGCAGGGAGACACCAACATGATCCACTGAGCGGTGTTCCTTGCCCTTTTTTTCTTCAACTCAATTCACAGTTATTAATTGTAAGTATCTCATCCCCATAATTGCGCTCAATTGTTCATGTAGTTTGTTGTGCTGCTCTGCCCCCTGTTTTTTTCCTCTATGTCTATGCGTTTCATCTGACCATCACAGTGTTAACCTCCACCTGTTATATATGGATCTCTCTGTTGGATATCTACTAACCTCCTGACCTATTATGGTTTCAAACAAAAATCACAGGATTGAAAAAGCTAACTTTTGCAGATGACTGTTGCCCAACTAAGTATACCACAGCCACACTGCTGCTGAAGTATAGTTCATAATGTAACAAGAAAATGCTATCTTTTTTAAAATTAAATCACAATTGTGGATTAATTTAGAGGCAAAACACAATAAAAAAGGAAATGTACAGTTTAACAATATACTCTTCTACTTGATAAGTAGTGATCCATAAGAGACTGGATGGATTGATTAATTGATGAATAGATGGATGGACTCACACAGACACACTTTTTTTTTTCTAAATCACATACTTCACACTACTAAATTAAATGGAATAATAAGAGATGCAGAGCTAAGATCAGAGTTTTGATGGTAGGTCCAATAATGTATTTTAAACTCCTCACCAGATGGCCTTTATAAGTATTGTGGTCATTACAACCCCTTATTAATACACTCCTGGAAACTGTCACTGAAACATGCAAAGCACAAAGAGAAGAGAGCGACCGAATGAACATCATTTAACTCTGATTTACAGAGGATTCGTAATCCTTCAAAAAGAATTGAGATGATTTTCTGAGGTCATTTTTTTTTTCTTTTCAGCCTCCGTGAGCAATCTGGTGAGTCAAGCCCTGAGTGATCTCAATTTGTCTGTAGAAATAGAACTGTCAAAGTTTGCTTATTAGCTCATGTAAAGCAAACGTATTCAAAATCTTTATCAGATGGAGTTAGATTTTCCTGAAAAGTTCTGTTGGCAGAGCATCGGGCTTTCCTTTTGTGGCTCCAGTGTTCAACCCCCTTGTCCCTTTGCCTGCAGGGTTGCGTCAGGAGGGGCATCCAGTGTGAAACCTGTGCCAAACTGCAGTGCAGACTGTGTTGATCCACTGTGGTGAACCCTCCACTTACAGGGAGTACGCTGGTGTGTGTGTGTGTGTGTGTGTGTGTGTGTGTGTGTGTGTGTGTGTGTGTGTGTGTGTGTGTGTGTAGCTATGAACACGTATATATTCTTTCATAACTCTTTACACTTTAGTCTAATGGGATGCGCTATATTCATTATGGGAGAATAGTGCCTTGAATTGTGTTGGAGGTGACTGGCTCATCAATGTTCAACTGTTCAATGAAGCTACAACTTAATTAGTGGCTGGAATCCAAATATCTACAGGCTGGATCCAGACCAGCAGACCAAGGGACTCGTCTCAGACGTGCACTGGGTTTGCATGTTTCATGCCTTTTAATGTCGGCCTGAGTCACATTTACGCAAAGGTTTTGTTGATTTCTCTCAAAAAGTTACACAAATGCTACTTGTTTTCTGGAGAAAGAGTAGGACGGAAGAAAAAGGATAAAGATGGAGTAGTGTTCCAAAACAAATTGGTTTCATGGCAATGAAAGATATGGAGATATGTGTATGCACAGTCACGTCCACCAGTCGCACAGTGCATGAAGAATGTCGGTCATTTTACATGAACAATATGCAAGATTTAAAATGAGAAAATAAATCACGCTCAAATTCCAATGTTTCTGAAGGTAAACTGATTGTCTAACATTTTTAGTGGTATATTTACACAATCCATCATATTTGTAAACATGTAACCTTAATGTTTTCTTTCCACAATTACAAGGTTTCCATCATTAAATTTCAACTGAAAACATAAACGGTGTATTGATATGGATGTCTCACCTGCAAAGATTACTAAGTCACATTCTCGTCTGTAACACGGTGCAACAACTGGGTGCAAGGAGTTTCTATAGTGTGGAGAAGGAAGACATCTGTGGACTTCTGATTAAGGAGAAGCCAAAAAGATCATTAAGTTATTTTTTTTAGATCATTGCAAAAAAATTAGTATTGTAGTTTTTGATCTGAACGTTGTCTAAAGTGGTTTCTGAATGCAACCTGGACTACAGTAGCTTCAATACTACGGTACAAAGCAGTGGAATAGCCTGATGAAAAGACTGTTGGTGTACTGTTTTTCTTTGGTTAGTGTGGATGGATGCAGACATACAATCTTATCCTTCGTGAATCAAATATATCTAAATACTTCACAGAAAATCTCTTCATTTTATTCGCTATTATTGAAATTTCAAATTGGAAATGTAAAGAAGTTGACAGCTCTGACATTTAAAAAAATAAATAAAAATCAACCTTTGATTTGTTGATCAAAATTTGCCTGCTTGCTCAATTAAAATGTAGATTTATAACAATGAACTTCAGAGTGGGTGGACAAGGTAGATTCAGGTGGGATTGGTAGGATTATATTGCTTTCTGAGTTTTTTACCGTTATTGCTTCTTCACTGGTTCCAGGTGAAACAGAACAATAGACTGCTGTGATATTAATAAAAGTTACTGTTGGTCAACATTTATCAGCTACAACTTGTGTAAAAGGTCAGCTTCATTTATTCCATTGCTGTCTAATCTCCATACCTTGCAATAGATTGTGTATAACGCCTTCAAGGAACAAAGGAGTTGCTGAGAGTATGAAGTCGGACCTGATTGTCTGACGCACTTAACAAAAGACTTCCCTGAGATTAACTTTTTATTCACGGTAGTAGTAAGTTGATAAAACTATGAAAAAGTCCCCAAATTCAAAGTAATCACAGTGATCAAAGAAAATAGTGGTCAACAAAAAATATGGTGACCCAGCTCACCCTCTCTCTATCCCCTCAATGAGAATGAACAGGTGACTAAATGAACTAATATACCCACCGATAAGCATGTGACCCGGTATCTCTCTACTCAACGTGACCACAGAAATGATATCATAACCAAAACAAAAAAAAAAATAATAATATCCCTTCACCTCAATAATAGACTGTGTAAAACAATGGACGAAGCATTCGGTCGCATGACCCATTGGTTTTGAAGCTCGTTTTTCTTTGTGGAGCCATGTTGGTTCGGAAGTCGACACAGACACGCCCACCATTTACATGTTTACAGCAGGATATAATGTTTAACAAAAATCTAAAATAACTGTCACGTTTAGCCGAAGTGGGGTTAATACAAATGGGTGGTTGCTTCGATAAGTGCGGTAGCAGAACGAGTAAAGAAGAGGGAGTGATAACAGCTAGCCATTGGCTGAGCCGGCTGTCCATCAATCATATTAGTCCAGTGGTTCAATGCTAATAAGGAAACTAAAAAAACCTTTCCAAGTACTAATGCTCTAGTTATTACTGTCACAGCAGATGCTCAGATGTTCCGTGGTTCATTTCACTAAAAAGAAAGAGACACAGTCAAGGAGTTTTCTCTGGAGATTCATGTGGTCAAGGCTTTCAGTTGCCTTCAGTATAGAATTCAATGCATGAAATATTTATCAAATGTTCATTGAAACGACATGCTTTTGATTTTAAAGTCGGCAGTCTGTTTACACCCTGATTCCAGCCACTTGCATCTGTAATTGTTTCAGTTATATTGGTATATTTGAATTAAAAACCCATAAATTGTATCATAGTTGTCCAAAAACAGGCAGTTTTGTGACACAGATTTACAGGCAATGAAACTCAAACTAAAATAAGAGAGAGCCATTGATTTTCTTTGTTCGGGTTGATAGCAGCAGCTTGACAGGAAGGACTGCCCTGCAAAACTCAGGAGGGTTTTACTGCATCAATCTTGTGTGCTTGTGTTGCTGCACCTCCAGGCATGGAATAATTCTCACAACTGTGTTGTTCAGAACATCTGAAACCGTAGCTGCCAGCTTCTCAAGGGTGACAGTGAAAACAACAATCAATAATCCAACTGTCATGTGTCAGTGGTGAGCTGCACACATGTGAGCAGACAAGCCGTATTTGTTCTGCCACAGATCATGCACGGTGTGGTACAGACGCGTGAAGAGGAAAGCAAAACCTCTTTATTTTCAAGTCGGAATCAGGATCCCCTAAATAAAAGATCTGGGCTTTACCAGATCTTCAAATTAGGCAAATAGCTCCTCAGATGAGCACCACCATGGGATATTAGAAATGTGTTACACACTTGAAAAACTAAAAGGAAGTGTGCTGAAAAACTAACTAGACCCCATGATTACATCGCTTGTTGAAACCCCATTAGTAGCAGTAACTTCAATCGTTCAATCTAATGCCATCATTCTAGTACATGTTGACTGTTCTTCTTTCAAGTATTGCTCCAGTTTATGGGGGGGGGGTTGGTTCATTTGTTTATGTGCAGCTCCCTCCAAGCTCCAGTTGGGAACTTCCCAATAATCTTGGAGCTGTGTTGGAATCGGTGAGTGACATTTGACAAGCACGCCCCCTGGCTGTGATTGGAGGAGCTGCAGCAGGATCAGTGGAAACTTGTAAACTGCATTGTGCGCTGGAGGTGGTGCCAAGAGAGCAGCTTTGTTTCTCAACTCAAAAATGAACTTACCAACTGCAACGTTGAAGTGACACAAGGAGCTTTTGCAATGTTTTTTTTTTTCTCAGCAAGGCCTCTTATGGGTGTGGAGGTTAAGGTGCTTTTACAACACTAAGATTCATTCGGTTTCTTGCTTGGTGTCTCCATCGTTTTCTCTTCCATCATTCCGTGTGTTAGTCGCCTCTGATATGATGTACTCTCATTTTATGGGCTGTTGTCAACATTCTCGATGTGGGGCATGGTGCTGTTAGGTAGTTAGGAAGGCCTGGGAAGGGATACCAAAGTGGCTTGGGCTGTATTGCTTTGGATGAAATTAGAAATTACATTTTAACAAGAAAGTATTTTTTGCTGCTCAAGAGCCTTTCTATGTAACAAAGTGGTATTACAAAGCAAGGTCAGAAGTGGTATTCTCACATCAATGGGCTTTGAGATCCCATCAGAGCTTTTCAGTCGGGTTCAGGTCCAGCTTTTGACTTGGTCCTTGCAATAAATAATATCTTGTCTTCTTTTTGTCAGACAATTATCCTCATGTTTGCCTCTAGAATTCATTGGTATTAGTAGTTAATGGTCAACTTCATGACTATATGACGCCCCAAACCCCCCCCACACACCTAATTTCCATCACTATGATTGACAGAACAAAGTGTATGTGCTAATTCAGATGCTGTAAATTATACCCATCCACCCCACTTCGATCTCAGCTGTCCAAATAGCACTGTTGCAGGGGTTTTGTGATTTGTTTAGATGAAACTTTGCAAACAAGACCAGGGGCCTCATTTATAAAAGAGTGCGTAGGATTCATACTAAAAGTGCACGTAAACCCAAAAGCCGAAAATGGCGGGCGCAAAAAAAATCTGGATTTATAAAACCGTGTGCACGCACACTTGCACGCAATGTTCGCTTTATAAATCATAGTCCAGCTGGAAGGTTGCGCAGCTGAATTCGGCTCATATCCCGCCCTCTACACGCCCACTTTATACCATAAATGGGCAATGCAAAGTAGTATTTGCATATGAATGAGCCTGCTGAGCATGCGCAGTGGCTTCCTGCAGCCTGTTTGGGCGTCAGGATGAATGAGACGTGTCAAGCCACCGTGCCACTGAATTTCATGGAGACTGAGATCAAGATGTTGTGGATGAGGTGGAGGCCAGGAAAATGACATTATTTGGTGGTCACAGTAAAAGTATAAATAGTATATAAATGGTATAAAATAAAGCGAGTGAAAATAAAATGCCGTGAGGCGCAAGGGCACAATTTCCACTGGGGACAGGGGAAATTGTCCCCCTCATTGTCCTCCCCACTTTTCAAACTCATGTTTTTGTCCCCCCCACTTTTTACAGTTTATGAACTAACGGTAGGCTCAGCCTGTAATTGCAAATCATCAAGACACCCTGTGCGAAGAAGGGATGGCAGCCCCGCTCCCCCTCCTCCCCTCCCCTCTCCCCTCAGTGCTGCTTAAGGCTGATTTATGGTTCCGCATTAAATCGACGCAGAGCATACGGCGTAGGTTACGCGGCCACGCGTACAGTGCCTACGGCGTAACCCTACGGCGTAGGCTCTGCATCCATTTAACGTGGAACCATAATTTAGGCATAAATAGGCTTAACTAGTGTGTGCGTGTGTGACAGACGTGCATGGGACAATTGTGAAATACGGAATAAACCTTTAATTCCTAATTACGTAACAATTCCGTATTTCAAGGGACGGGTGGCAAGCCCACTCACCGCGGCTGCAGCTCCAGCAGCACCAGAGCGTCCTGACTGACGCTTCAAACACAGAGGGACACGATCAGCGCTATTATATTATAAGTTTGATATGTGATGACATTAAAAGTATGACATGAATCTGGCTTCATTTCACCACCTCACCGCCTGCGTCGCCAGTTCCCCATATCTTAAGTATGTTCCTATGGGAGAGTCAGGGTTGGCGTAGGGATATGCAGATTTTTTGGTTAGTTTTTCCTTTTTAAATCCCAACCTTTGCGTAGAAGATGGCTTGCGCATCTTTCAAGCCCTGTTTTGTGCGCAAGCAAGCTTTATAAATGAGGCTCCAGCTGCTTTGTTGTGCACTTTAACATCCAGTAAACTAACAGATGCACACAGAAAGTGCGTTTCCATTAGCGGGATTTATCAGGAACAGTCCTGCAGAAAGTGGCCTTCAGGAGCCTTCCAGGGGTGAAAAATATTCCTGTGGTAGGAGAGGCGCTCATGTTGTCATATTGGCCAATAGGAACCTCCTGGCGAGGGGAGGGGGGGGGGTCTCTCCTAATCGGGATTTCTAAATTATGTTCAGCTCTCACACATGAACATAAGTTATTCAAACTATTTGGACTGGAAACATTTTGAAGTTGGAATTTACAAGAAAAAACAAGAGATGGGGTGACGAGTCAGTTCAGGCCTTGTCGGCGTGTTACGCCAATGTAGAGGTCCAGCAGGTTTTTTCTTTGTTTTAATCTCAATTATGTATGTTATATGTTAAAATGTTGCAATTAGCATCCCTAGTTTATGTGTCTCTTCTTCTCTTTCTTCTATTGCTGAATTCTCCTTTTGTGCTGCTGGCAGTATGCGAACAGCAAAATAAATGCACAATACCGCCACCTGGTGGTCGGCTGTGCTATTTTTTCAGTCAAAGGTTATTGTGCGGCGCTAAAGTGCAAGGGAGACACGCCAGCTAAAGGGGCCGAGAAACAGTTAGCCCTGTTTCCTGACTGTCAGGTTTACCCTGAACCCCTGCTAGTGGAAACGTGCCTTGAGTGTGTAGAGGCTTACAGAGATGTAACTTTTTTTTTTGAGGGGGGGGTTGTTTTGCTGTTTCTCTTCTTGGCATGACCATAGGGTGAACCTGCTGGCATGTCCATTCCTGAGAAGGCGGATAACTCTTAAATGTTTTCCACTCGGAAATAATCTCCCTCGCTGCAGCACGATGGACTCTGCATAGTTTGGAAATGGCCTTTTAGCCGGTCTCAGGATGAGGCGCAGCAACAATGGCGTCTCTCCAACAATTACTCATGTCTTTCTGCCTTGGCTTTAACACACACACACACACACCTGAATGCTTCAAACCGGCAAACTGACACATTTGCTTTTACAGACATGATCACGGCACCGGTAATCTATTATTTAAGTGCATTGATTAGGAGCACCTGGCTGCTACTTGCCCTCTTAGTAAGTATTGAGACATTGAGGTTATTTGTTTTGTTTGTTTGTTTATTAAATCAGCTTATTAAATCAGCATGTTATCTCTTTGAGATAACATGTACAGTATAGTGGCATATTGTAACATGCCGTGTCATAATTTAGCTGAAGATATAACAGGACCTATAAAGTTGTTGAATTTGCCTTTTTTTTTTTTTAAATCATATCTTCACAGTGTAACCTTAAAATTAAATGAAGGAGCATTTACTTTTAAATTTCTACATATCATGCCTTCCTCTCCGTGTCATTACACTATTTGTTTTCTCCTTACTAACTTTATTATTCTGAGCTTTGATTATTGGTTTATTGATCGCCCACATGGTTGCCCCTCCCCTCCACATTCGTTGTTACAGTGCTGTCTGTATGCACTCCTCTATACGACCGCTTTTCATAAACAGAGGATGTGCGGGTCCGGCTACAGTATTTTAGTGAAATAAAACAACAAAAGATGTAAGATAATTAAAATAAAAACAATATTCATCCGTCTAAAAAACAAAAAAGTAAGTAAGTCTCATCACCTCGTTCAAACCAAACCTCAAGTCTTTATCGCTCGCTTGTTATTTCCCAACAAAAGTAAGATGCAGGCCTGTATTCAGCTCACCTACGCATGCTACATGTAGACACGAATTATAAAGGGGATGAAGGCAATAAGAAAGATCAAAATCCTGTCCTGCTTTCTCGAGTTTGCCACCCCCGGCTGAAATGTAAGGAGCTGTCAATAAAAAAATATGACAAGGATCGAAATGCACAGAGGGCCTTGGCATCTCATTCAATCCATTACAGAGAGCACTTCAATGGTGGGCCTTGGAGAAGGAGCTGTGTGAATACATGATGAGTTCAACAATCTCCTTTCCTTTTCCATCAGGCCTGTGTGTAGAGGGGAGGGGAGGGGGAGGTCGAGTCATTCTTAAGGGTTCCTTCTCCTCTTCAATGCATCTCTTTTTTCTCAATGCCATCTTCCTTAGCCCTCATTTATCCATCATTCTCCATCTCTGCAATCCCACATTTGGCTGTCCTCTCCGAATTTCCGTGTTTTGCAGCATCATTTTCTTCATCTTCATTCCTTACTTGTTTCAGTGCCAAGGGGGTACTTTACCCAGACAATAGATCTGAAGATCAGAGGCCAATCTTTTGTGAGAGGTAAACACAGCAGACTTTCTAAACAGACACCTCAGAGCTCAGGTATCGTCTGAGTATATTCAGCCA
Source organism: Cololabis saira (assembly GCF_033807715.1). Lineage (NCBI taxonomy): Eukaryota > Metazoa > Chordata > Actinopteri > Beloniformes > Belonidae > Cololabis > Cololabis saira. The sequence goes on along the minus strand of NC_084595.1, from coordinate 14,253,599 downwards.
ACTGTCATTGACGATTTTTAATAGAAAATAAAAATGAGGAGAAATGATAAAGGCGTGAACTCACATTCCTGCATTCCTGTTAAATATTTTTCAATTTACTTAATCAAGACAAGAATGTCATACAATGAAAGTGACTGCGGAGAAAGAATCTAATCACAATATTGTCAAATAGCCTCAACGCTACTCTTTATTTTTCTTTTTGCTATCATTATTATAGCGCTGATTAGTGGCAAAGCATTCACACAGATTAACTGAGTAGAAGTGATTATTATTAAGAATCAGGTTTCTTTCAGGTTGACCTGATATTTCACCCCTATTTCAAACTCTATTTCAACTCAGGCTACGTTCAAGCTGCGGGCAATCATCACCCAAATCTGATTGTAGTGCTCCAACGTCACTCTGATCCGTTTTTCATAACAGCACAAATCTCATTAAGTCCCATTTCAATCCTAATTTGGGACCACTTCAAAATTCAGTCCAAAAATCAAATAAAACTTTAATTATTTCTGGCTGAGTCTAAACAGTCTGACGGAAGTTACTTTAACATCGCTCTAGATTACCTTTATTGTGACATTGATGGTTAAAAGCAGCCCTTTAATTTTGAGAAACTCCAAATGAATTATGTTTCACTGAAGCCTCATTCACAGCCATTTCAATAAAAATCTAACGTATCCCACTGAGAGCTGTGATTACTTTTTTTTTTTATGCCTTTCTCCTCATCTTCCTCATGGTCTGCTCATAAATTTATTGGCGCCACTGCACATTAGCTCATTGATGAAAATGTAAATTCTGGTCCGCTACAATGGGGCGAACTTGCAGAAATCCGACCTCTTGGACCTCACAAGTTCCAGTTCATGCTACGACGGTTTAAATGCACTTTTCTCTGGCGACGTCAGGTGTCTCTCAAAAACAGATATTTGTATGACACGTAGAAATCTTTGGGAACAAGACCTTTGACACTTTGATTCTGTTTCCCATCTGTAGACTAAGAAATATCTGACCGGTCTCCTTTTACGAGGGTTTAAGCTAATGAGCTCTGAAGATAGTGTGGAGAGGAAAGCTGGTTGAAATCAACTATTTAGGCATATTTATTTGATATTTATTTGGTTTTTGGAGTTTTTTTTCTAGTAGCTTTATGATAATTTCCAGCCATCTTTATTTTGGTTATTTCTTTGTTACCTCCAGAGTAAGCCTGCACCCTGCACATTCTTGCCATAGTTCTAAGGAGAAAGCGAGAAGTTTCTGCCAGGGTTCAGTTAGCATTTGCCCATTTAAGAGCCCGATTTACTAAGATCCTAAATAAAGAGTACTAAATTGCGTGTGCACTGAAAAAGTTTGCGCGTGCTGTTGTTGTGTGTTTTGCGGGTGATCAACTAAGATTGCGTGCGCAATTGATAACAGGTGCAAACCTCAGTATTTAAATGAGGTGTTGCGCGTCTTACGGTTTGCGGCGCAAACTTTGCGCCATGGAGAGTAGGGTTGTCACGATACCAAATTTCTGTTTCGATACCGATACCAATATGAATTTCGATACTTTTCGATACTTTTCGATACTTTTTGTAAAAAGGTGGAACACTCTCAAATGTCAATATTTTCCTTTATTTTAAAGCAGACTTTGGGAACAATAACAACAATGAATAAAATAAATAATTGGCATGGGATATTAAAATTTTCAAACCTTTAGAACAGTGAAACCAAGTAAAATAAAGCAATGCCATTCAAATTAAAGTCACCGTGTTAAATAAAATACTGTAGCAGCAAAAACTTTTCATTTTTCAGGTTCCTAGCCAAGAAAACAAGAATGTCTACATTTTCCTCGGTCAGTCTAGAACGCCTTGGACTGCAGATATTCCCAGATGTGCTGAAGACACGTTCAGATGCACAGCTTGATGCTGGAATACACAGATATTGCCAGGAGCACTAGACTTCTGTAATTGGGGGAGGGAGGGGGTACAGTATTTTAATTAACATGGTCATTTTAATTTGAATGCCATTGCTTTATTTTACTTGTTTTCATTGTTCAAAAGGTTTGTGTTTTGAAACTATAGGCCACATGAAACATTAAATGGGCATAACTAGAAAAATTAATTGAGGCTCATTCATATAATTCATTGCCTTAATGGTTTATAATATATATGAAACATTAAATAATGTAAAAATACATACAAATATATTCAAGTTATATTCTAGTCTGTGGAATTTATTTAAATATTTTAAGAATGTATTTTTTTTTTTCTATTAACCATGGACATGTTTTAACTGTGTATGTAGGCTAGTGTAGGTTTACTACGGGCTGGGAGAGGCTTTGTACTTCTTTCATTGACATGACAGTGCAGTGAACTGGTGAACAAAGTTATCAGCTGTTGTTCTTGACTGAAGTCGCGGAACAAGTCCATGTGGTTGTCCTTTAAACGTTTGGACAAGTTTGAAGTGTTGCCTCCTTTAGCGAGACACACGTTGTAGCAGCGCTGCAGGGTGCTGCTGGGTTCAGCGGCTCGCCCTTACGCTCGGTTTGAACCCAAAATATTCCCACACCGTACTTCGGGCCCCCATTTTGTCCAAAAGTACGGGCTTTTCTGCAGCTGCCATCTCTATTTATTTCAACTTTATTTCAACCCGCTCTGTCTGTCTACACGCGACTTCTCGTTTCTCTCTTTTCCTCCGTCTAAACATGCGAGTGGGAGGGGGAGGCGGCTCTGCTTCTGCAACTACGTCACACTCGCGGACCTCGCCGTGCTTAAAGAGACAGGCTCCAATTTACCAATTTGTTTGCATAGAAAAAATATATAAAAGTACCGTTTGTTTTTAAATGCTGGTATAGTACCGTTTTCAAAACTCCAGTACCGCGGTACTATACTGGTACCGGTATACCGTGCAACCCTAATGGAGAGTGGATGGAAAGCAGGATATAGTCGCAAGCGCAAAATGAAATTTGACGAGTTGGAGTTATAGAGATATTAGTGGAAGAGGCAAATTGTTGTATTCAGCACCCCTGCCGTGAAAAGCACCCCCTCGTATATTCAATGATAAGTAGACCAAGAAAAAAAACAACACACTGACACTTCAATATATTTATATATACACACTCACACAAACACATACTTAGGAGTTTATATTATATATATTTACAAATATTATGGAAGACAACACAGTAAGCAGGCTATTGATTAATGACATCAATAACCATTTACCCGATTTTTTTTTTTTTACCCGAATCCATGAGCGCATTTAAACATGAATCATTAACACAAAACTGGACGCTAAACAGAACATGGACAACAGAACATGAACAGAACACGTTATGAGAATATCATTTTTGTCAGACGGGGGGGGGGGCTTTTCACGGCAGGGGTGCTGAATACTGCACAACACCGGGGTATGACTGCAGAACATATAGGCGCACAATGAGAAACACTTTTTTCTCCATGAAAACACGTGATTTATTTATTATCACAAATAAAAAAATTAATGTGCCTCCTGTGGCAACCTTTTGCTGAATAATACTCAATTTAACATTCAAATAAAATATTTCTCCTTTTGCATGTGGAGATTAGCACCTTCCTTTCGAACGTATTAAATACAGACGCAATCACAATCCACGAAAAACTTTCAGGCTTGGTAAATCTCATTGCGCGTGGTAAATGGACCAATTTGCATCTTTCCCTCCCAGTATTTAGTGATTTCTAGTGGGTACGCCCCATATTGATTATTCATCAGGGCAAAAGTACTAAATGGATTGCGTGTGCTATTTTGCGCATTTGAGAGGCGCAGTCCTCTTTGCACGCTGTTAGTAGATCAGCTGGCACTTTGGTTTGCGGGTGCTGTCAAGTTTGCACACGTTTTTACACACGCAAACCTTTAGTAAATTGGGCCCTAAGTGTCTTAAACTGTCTTCTGATTGGATGAGTTTCTGTTGCTTCCTGGAGAGCAATGACATTCATAAAGGAAATTCAAGTTTCCTTTTCCAGGTTTTTATTTATCAAATGAAACACCCTATACAAAACACCACAAGAATAAACTGCGGTAATCCTTTCTTATTCTAGAAATGCTGCCAACTTACATAAGTTAATCTCTCCAAGTCCTTGAAACTGAGGGCCCATGAGACTTTCTAACTTTTGTTTCATGTGTATTCCATAAACAGATCCTGCTATAAAAGTATATGACAATTATTTTTAGCTTCTTAACAAGATATATTTGATCGTTATGACACCCCAGATAAATCAAGGGGGTGGGACTTGGGAGAGTTCAGGGCGGGGAGGAGCCGGATATTTTGTTCAAATGTCAACAGATGTGGAATCATCCGAACACTTCCTTCCCCTACCTTTGACCACATGTACACAGATGTGGTCGTTGGGATTCCTGTATTGATCTGTCTGAAGTCCACTGTTCTAACACGAAAGTTATGACTGTAACTACGGTTCTGAGTCCTGGATGACCGCCAGGCGGTGCTGTAAGCACTGGATATCTCCGTTCACGCATGCACATGTCGAGTACAAATAACAACAATGTCACGTCACCCATGACCCCTGCATGTCCCGGTGTCGGCATGGGATCAGTTCCTAGAATCTTCTCGCGAGAGCACGAGACCAGAAGGCCTGGCGGTCATCCGTGACTCATAGAACCGTAGTTACAGTCGTAACTTTCGTTCTATTTCGTCCCTTAATGACCGACAGATTTGAGTGCGAGGTGCACAGCACGGAGCTCCAACACATAGATGTGGCGTGTGTGGCCAAGGGCAGACCACTGCCACCACCACTGCAGGCCTGCCATGCCAAACAGCACCCCACCCCGAGAGGGAGGCATCCGCGGTGACAGTCTCCCGGAAGGAGGGAATAGCGCCTAAGGGCACATCCCCCAGCAGGAATGCCCGGTCTTTCCAGGGTGCCAGGGCATGGGCACACCCGTGACACCTTGACCAGCCTGTGCCTGTGCCTTTCGGCATCCAGGCGAAAGCCGTTCAGCCACATTTGCAAGGGGCGTAGCGACAGCAGGCCCAAAGGCATAACAGCCGAGGCGGCTGTCAGTTTGCCCAAAAGCTGCAGGAACTGGATGTAAGGCAGCCGTCTGCCCCTTCTCAATCGGGGAAGGAGCTGCAGGATGTCGCTCACACGCCTCAGTGAAAGACAGGCCCTCATGGTCACCGAGTCAAGCACCAATCCCAGGTAGACGACTCGCTGGGAGGGAATTAGACAGCTCTTTCCTCTGTTCACTGTGAGCCCCAGCCTGGCCACATGTGACAAAAGGAGGGCTGTGTCCTCTACCACCTGGTCTCGTGATGGCGCACATACCAGCCAGTCGTCTAGGTACGGCAGAATATTCATACCCCGTGCCTGCAGAGGAGCAACGGCTGCCGCCACGCACCGGGTGAAAACTCTCGGGGACAGGGAGAGCCCGAACGGGAGCACCCTGAACTGATAATGTCGGCTCTGGTAGGCGAACCTCAGGAATCGCTGGTGCCATGCCGTGATTGGCACGTGAAAGTAAGCGTCCTGTAGGTCCACAGTTGTAAACCACTCCCCCTGACCGACCACACGCAGAGCATCTGCTGCGGTCAGCATCCGGAAGGGCAGGGCCTTTATGTACCTGTTGAGGCCTCTGAGGTCCAAGATGGGACGAAGGCCGCCATCTTTCTTGCTGACGAGAAAGTAAGTCGAGTAGAACCCCCGGGGCTGCAGCACGATACCGGCACGATAGCGCTCTTGGCCAGTAGGACGGACAACTCCTGAGCCAGAGCCAGAATGTTCGCCGGGTCTCTGATGATGGTCATCTTGACCCGGCAGGAGGTAGGGGGCCAGTGTCGGAACTGCAGTTCGTACCCCCGGGTTAAGGTGGAAATCACCCAGAGGTGCGATGAGCAGGCAGCCCAGTAACTGAGCTGCTGATAAGAAAAGCAGCCGACGACCGGCCCCGTGGCCCTAGCGCCGTCTCCCCCGGCCTCTGGACGTGCCGGGGGGGGGGGGGGGGGGCGACGGTCGAGGTCAACACCCCGACGCTGCTGGGACGGTCCACGCACAGGGGGGCGAAAGTCACCAGCAGGCTGTCCAATGGACCATCGGGAGTTGCGCCGGCCTCCGTGGGCAGGCAGCTGGGGGCGACGCCTAGGGGCAGACGAAAGGCCTCTCGGTGTACTGGAAGCGGGCACTCTCCTGTGAAGGTGCACCAGTCGCTGCCTGGTCTCATCAGCCAGGGCGGTGCGGTTCAGAGCTTCCAGAGCAGTTGCCCCACACAGCTCCCCCGGCTCCGCTGGTGCCTGACGAAGAACCCTACGGGCAGTCTCCGTCAAAGGTGACTGCGCCAGCCAGACATGATGGCGCGTGTGCACCAGGGTGGACATCAGCCGCCCCACCTCCCTCGTCTGGGAGGCAAAAGCCTGTAGGGATATGTCACACATGTCACGTGTGGAATCGTCCACCTGTGCATCCTGCAGGGAAGTGGAGAGAGCCAGCAGGAGATGGGAAAGGGTGTTTCCCACCCGGCCAATGCGCGCCGCTGTGTCATAGGCCTTACAGATATACCCATCAGTAACTCTACACTGGGTAGAGGGGCACTTGGGGTCTGGCTTCAGAGCCTCATCAGGATCCACTACCAGCGCTGCAATGGAGGGCTCGATGGGGGGCATGAGGCGGAGACCAGCCACTTCTGCGTCCTCCATCGCCGCCAGAGCGCGGCCATCTGATGTCGGCCTGGAGAGGGCTGTGACATCTCTCCAGCATGAATTCAGCTCCCTCAGAAAATCAGACGAAGGCGGAATGGTGAACCCCACCAGAGAAGGGTTGCCCCTGTGGAAGGCGCTAGAGGCCACCTCCGCACGCAGTGTATCCAGCTCTAAGTACGCCAGGGCAGTGCGGACAACGCTGCCTTCACCTTAACGCACGAAGCTGCACAGGGCCGGCGGTGTAGGGAGGAAAGGAAGAAGCTTTAACCAGCCTTCTATTTCCGTCCTGTACTTCCGTCCTGCATTCTTCTCGCTTCGCAAGAAGAATGCGGAGGAACCGATCCCATGCCGACGCCGGAAGATTTACCCTTCCGGGGGTCATGCAGGGGTCACGGGTGACATTGTTGTTATTTGTACTTGACATGTGCGAGCTGAGATATCCAGTGCTTACAGCACCGCCTGGCGGTCATTAAGGGACGAAATAGAACTACAAGAGCAAAGCTGTGAAAAGTTAATTATAGATGTAAACGTAGGTGGGATCACTTTTAGAGTGGTTTTCCAGTAGAACTAGATACCAAGAGTAACTAAGAATACACCAAGCAACTCCCAAGCAGTCTTTGGCCGTGTAGTTTATTCTTGATGTCTTCGTTGATGATTACTGGGATAAAATAAAATTGATGCCCACTCACAAAATTTCAGCAAGAAGGTTTGATTGATTTTATTTATTATAATTTTTCGCTACGGTAGGAAAAAATTTTAGGTAGGAAGAAATCTCAGAACACCGGTTGAAAGCAGGTTGAAAGCGCTGTAGGAAACAGTCATGGATGAAGAACGGCTGATCCAGTTAGTTGAAATGAGAAGTTATCTCTATGATACCTCCTCATTTCACTACAAAAACCTCAATAAAGTGGCAGAAAGAAATATTATCCTATTATATTATTTTTTTGTTAACAACTTTTTATACATACATATACATAATACATATACATTTACACACACACACACACACACACACACACACACACACACACACACACACACACACACACACACACACACACACACACACACACATACATACATACCCTAAATGAAATAGAAGGGGGCCCGTTTCCCACTTAAGGAGGCAGAGGACAAGTGTGACAATCTGTCTCTAAGGCCCATTGTTCCACCACGCACACGTAGGCCCCCTAAAAGAGTTTCTGGTCTTATGCATTTACACAAAATAGTTGGAATCATTGCTGACAGCTTGGTCCCCCCCAGTTCAAAAATCCTATCTGCGCCCCTGGACCATAGCACTCTTGCTTTTCATTTTCTCTCTCTACATGTCATACATCACCAGCAGCAGATCATCAAGGTCCATTTCAGAGCTGAAAAACTATTGGAGGGTGTAGTGCGTTCATCATTCGGCAGTATGCAGACTCATAAATGTACTTGTTGGTGTGAACAGCCTTCAAGTCAGTCCATGGACACTTTTCACGGGTTTCTCCATCAAATCTCAAAATTATAATTAAAGATTCATTTGACAAAAATAGTCTCTCTTAACTTAGTGATGGGACACTTTACTCAGCCATGTACATTATAGATTTCCAGCCCAATTTAGAATTGCAACAAATAATTGATATAATGTCTCATCCATTTTGGGTTGAGCCAATGGAAGTGCATGTTTCACAGCACAAAACAAGAGAACACAAACAAAAATAATTTTTAGCCACCGTTAAAAAGATCTACTTTGACATTGTCACTGATCCAAACTAAAAAGTGAAGTCGTACATAGTCCTACTTCTGTTGAAGCTACAAGAGCCTGATCTGCTGCAGAAACATTCACCACTGGTAAACAATAAAAAACTGCCAATGCCAAAGTCAGCGTGTTGAAGCAGAGCACATGAAAATGAACGTGCTGCCAGTGTTGACTGCTGCAGGTGCAGCGTGCATCACTTACTAAGGTGTGTCTGTTCATCGGAGTCTCATTCAAGCATGGAAATCCCTTCCTTCAGTTTGGACTTTTTATGTCAAAGAGAAAATGTGCTGGTAAAACTATCCAAAGCGACTGGAAAATAAATCGTATTTTCTTTTTATAAAGTGTAACAATGACCTGAATCATTCTGAGTTCCTTTATTAAAGCAGACAATTGATGCGGAGAGAAGAGGAAAGCTTTGAGAAAAATGTTTAATCTTCAAGAAAATATAAATTGATTGTAAAGGGGCCTCAGTTCAGCATCAGAGAGAGTTGTACGATCAATATGGTATATGATATTGTGAGCTGCAATTACTTTATAATGCTAACAAAAGGAAAAGCGGGTGTCACTGATAAGAAATACCCATTCAAGAAACCCCACCATTCAAACATCTATTTTACATCTGTATTTACTCCGAAGTTGCTTGTTTTACAGAATAAACTTGGAAGTCCTCTGCAGGAGCTGCTTGGAAGAGTATTTGTGGGCTACCATCCTTCTCATTTCTTACAACTGTATCACGCATGAACAAAGAGGTTACTACCTCCCAGAGCTACAGTTGACATCAAGACAGATGGTTGCTTTTCCGCTTGCACGTCTCGATGGCTAGTTCATATTTATTGCCCATTTCCAACTTTTTTCTAGTGTTCCTTCCATCATCTTTTGAAAGAAACTCTGTCAAGTAAGAAAATTTGTCAAGTAAGCAGCCTGCAAGGCGATTGAGCTCTCCTGCCGACCCAGAAACACTTGGGTTTGCAAAATAGAAAAACTGGAACTACTTAAATTAATGTGAATCCCTTAACCCTCAAACATACAGTAGGCTCAGGACCGTCACACAGACTTCGTACATGTTACGACGTAACATTAACGTGACCCGGGTTTGAGGAAGTGATACCAGGAGAACCGACACGTGAAGACAAGGAGGTTTTTATTTAAGTTAAAACAATTAAACAAAGCCCAGCAGAACACCAAAACCCAAACCTGAAAACAAGAGCAGAAACAAACAAAAAGCAACAAACCCAAACCACACACTCCATTAAGATACTGCACATTCTTTCACCAACTCCAGCTGGCACCAGGGTGGTGTCCTCCTCCTTTTATAAAGCAGCCCAGGTGATTATCCCCAACCAGCCACAGCTGGGGCAGCTCACCTGGCCGGAGCTCACCTGGCCGCAGCTCTCAAACACACACAACGCGACCAACAGGACGCAACAGTACACTACTTTCTTCTGTAGAATCTAGACTTATCAAGCTGAAAGCTCGCAAGAGATAGTAGGCACCGTCATCGTCCCACGGGTCCTTTACTGCTGGAGCAACAGAAACATTTGGAGAGCCATATATCCTCTCTTCATCCCAGGGGTCAGGCAGAGTTGTGTTTTCTGCAAAAGTCCTCCGAGGCTGTGATAGAATAGTGTAGACTTCCCTGACAACTCTTTCAGTCAGTCTGACCGATGTGATGTTCAAATTCTGCTTCATCATCTCCTTGGATGACCGTCTGGACTCCCTGAACCAAACTTGCAGACTGGAGGGAGAGCGGAGGGAAGCTGTTGAAGAACAATGACTCCTCAAACAACCACATGCCAAGAGGCACATCAGATACATGAGAAACTTCGGAAACCTGCCACACCTGCAGAACAGATGTATAAAGAGGTGAAATCCCTGTAAGATCCACCTCTCCACGCTTGTCATAGCCCAGCCAAACAAACCTCCTAAGTAACAGTCTTACAATCTCTTCAGTAACAGTCTAACAACCTCCTCAGTAACAGTCTAACAACCTCCTCAGTAACAGTCTAACAACCTCTTCAGTAACAGTCTAACAACCTCCTCAGTAACAGTCTAACAACCTCCTCAGTAACAGTCTAACAACCTCCTCAGTAACAGTCTAACAACCTCCTCAGTAACAGTCTAACAACCTCTTCAGTAACAGTCTAACAACCTCCTCAGTAACAGTCTAACAACCTCCTCAGTAACAGTCTAACAACCTCCTCAGTAACAGTCCAACAACCTCTTCAGTAAAAGTCTAACAACCTCCTCAGTAACAGTCCAACAACCTCTTCAGTAACAGTCTAACAACCTCCTCAGTAACAGTCTAACAACCTCCTCACTAACAGTCTAACAACCTCTTCAGTAACAGTCTTGCTGTGTTATTTCAGCCTGGACCACAAACATAATGCAGCTGCTGTGCACAAACACAGATTTCAAAATAAAGGCAACTCGCAAACAGAAAAACTAACATTAGAGATTAAAAAATAGATTAAAGGATTAAAAAACATAACGCGCTAAATATGCCTGTAATTAATTAATCGCAATTAATGCGCTAATTTGACACCCCTAATTTGTATCCATATCTTTTTTTACTGCTACACATACTCTAGCGATATCCATTTTTATGACACATAGGAGGAAAAACGAATTATACTGTGTCACTTGATGGCTGCAGTATAAATACGGCCTAAGAAACAGAAAGTAATGATGGAAGAGAAAATGATAAAGTAACTGCGAACAAGAGTAAAGCTTATAGGGTTAGGACATGGGTCCGGTCAAATCACTATTTCTGTCCCACGTACCCCACACACCTCACTGCTTCAGTGTGAAAGGCTCAAGAGTGATTACACCTCCACACCTGCAGAGGCCAACTGAGCTGAAAATGTCAAAAGTTCCTTTCAGATTTTTAGCTCACAATCTTTATCTGGTTGGTTCATCAAAGCTGCTTTACACAACCTCAATGAACCAAGCAGACCCACTGCACCCTGCGTTTAAAAGACTGGTGCAAATCTTTGGGGTTGCTTTTTAACCACAACATATTTTGATGCCTGTCGAGGGGAATCTTTTTTTGTTTTGATCTCATGAATATCAGAAAGGTGTAGAATGATTTGAGGGTACCTAACATAAAGAAAGGCTATTCATCTATCAGATTGTCTGCAACACGAAAACATGATGCACCTAGGTACCCAGGCTTCCCACCCACGCTTCCCCTAAACCCACTGAGACATCCAAACTGTTCAACCAAGCATCAGCAGAAAAGAGATGAGGTGTTGGCAAGCTGCAGGCGCGGCTTGGAGGTGGAACAAGCAAACCGGAGACGTGAGAGCATGACGGTGATATAGGCGGTGAACCTTTGAAGCAAGTGTTAATTGGATTCATCAGTGTGCCGTTTTTCCACCCTCTTGAGTGTTAGATTAAGGGAGCCACAGCCACAGGAGAAGCAGCGATGATCTGATGGCTCTGAACCACAGCGGGGAGTTGATTATCCACCGTCTGATCTTATGGGAGACAGCAGCTGCAGGAAGGAGTGGCTGTATTTAACAAAAAACTCCACACATGTTTCCAGCCCATTAAAATGTGATTGTGAAACGCTCAGTTTGTGGCTGCAAGCGTACAAATTCAAACTCTCCCTCTAACCTTGAGCCATCAGCCTTGAGACACAAAGCAGTTCTGCAAAAGACATATTATGACTGCTACCTGTGAACTGCATCTTCCACTTCTCCACTGATGTCTGCCGTCCTCCAGCAACTGATTTTTATAAGTTACCTGTCCACATCTTCATTTTCACCGTGCAACAGCAGCCTGTGATAACAAACAGAGGCAGCCATAAGAACTGTCCCATAACAACCATTACTGCTGCAGCACTCTCCCCCCTTGATTGTTATGGTATTGCCTGCTGTGCTGTGAGCAAAAATAATCAAAGTCACCATGACTGTATGGAGAGAAGCGATGCTTGTCACTCGCAAGCGTGCAGGAGGATGGGGATTGGAGCATTCATTTTGATCTCTTAATCACTGGGAGTTTGTGCAGAGGCCCACGTTGCTACATGTCATCCTTCAGGCTGCAGGAAATGGATGTGCTTCATTTTGCCGCCCATAATATCTTCAGGGGTAACCACTAGACTCCCAAGAGAGCATGTGCTGCTGTATTAAAACTGTCCATCGTCTTGGCTGGTCATGTCTCCTGCCTTTCCAAGCGACCTACCAGGGGCTCGAGACTCGAGGGAGATAAAGGCTCCTGAAGGAGAGCTGACTGTGTTTAAGCTTAAATTTTGCTCATGTGCACAGAAAAAAAGGCTGTTTGAGTCAGTCTAACAGATAAAGTCACTGAAACTCGGAGAAATGGCAATGAGGAGACGAGGGATTGAAGTCAAAGTATGTCAGAAGAAGTAGATGTAATTGGCCTTTCTTTCCCTCTCTCCCGCTGGGTTTTAGACTTTATTGAAGTTAATGTTTAAGCATGAATATTACGAGGATACTAATATACAGAATATCTGTATTGGTGGCAGCGGATTCTCAGCAAAAACGCTGAAACCTTGAAAGTGAGCAGTCTGCGTTTAAGGGATGAAAAACTACAAATGTGACCAACCCATATATGCCACAACATGTTTGTGTAAAACATCCAATGATTACGACAACAGTTAGCAGGCCACTTTAACACTAATACACATTAGTGACATGAGCTCTCATATTCCTTAGCAATAAAGCGGTGACACAGACAGCGGAGGATGCTCTGCAGTGGAGAGGGTTGAGGGTGAGGGAGCATGTAGCATGTAAACAAGACAACCTGCCTGGCTGTGCTTTTATTTTCTGCTTTTAACAGCATGGTGCAACAAAACTGCTCATTTACCTTCTGTTTATTTATGCGATCGAGCATGCGTCAGTGGCATGGAAGAGAAAATATCTCGGTCTGTCCGGCCATTCACTGGTGAATATATTTATTCTCAGTTTGATTAATGCTGTTTTGATTATAAGCACAAGCTTAAATTGTAGATCGATCTCATTATGAAGGCAAATAAAATGAGGAGCAACATTGGAGCATGCTGTTTTCATATTCCATGCATGCATATTTGTGTTTTATGTGTATGTTTGTGTACTTTATCAATGCTTCTCAGAGACGAATGGATAGCATCTGATCCTCATCTATATCTCTCACAGCTGCCCTAAAAACGTCATTGCAGTGCCACCATCTCTCCCTCAGGACCGGCATTCCTGGCTCTGCTGCACCAGCGAGAGCCTCGTCTAAGCTCCACCCGCTCTCTCGTCTCTTCCTCGCTTCCTCGCCCTTTCAACTCGTGCTGGGAGCTGAGGCCCTCTAACGCGTTTGCTTTCCCGAGCAAAGAAAGGAAGAAGAAAAAAACAACATAGCATACATGATCAGACCAGTTTTTAAACAAAGACTTCAAAATGATGTAACTTAGTAACTTTGTTCTTGATGCAGACAGCACAGCCCTATTTCTTGTTAGCTGTGTATCATACCCTGAGAAAAGGAGGGCACGAGTTGGGATTATGTTTCTAGCCATGCTTTGGTGCGAGCCCTTAAAAGCATCCAAACTGAGATTTGTTTTATGAATACTGCTCCCTACATTTAGAAGCAGCCCATTTTTTCATGTGTTTCTGCCTTCCCCGACTTTTGAAAAAAACACAATTCTGTCACTTAGGATCCCTAACCCTTTGCAAATAGTGTATTCTATCCTCTTGTTTGTTTCTCCCTCCCTCATTCTCCACCTCCAGCTTCTCCTCTGATGACTTTAGACTGCAGTTTATCATCCTCTGCTCACCTAGATGTGAACCCCCTAATTCCTTGTGACAACAAAATAAATTAACTGGCAGGACTTTGACTTTTCGTCCGCTCAAATTCTCAGAAACATTTATACAGTTTTTTAATTCCTCGACGGAAAAGTGCCCCAAAGATGGTTCCCTGAGGTTATAATGGGTATGTTTAGCAGCAGCCGAGCCTATTGTTCCCAGAATATGTCCATGATGGACGTACCCTAATGAGGTACCAGCCTACTTGCAGAGCCGTGTGTTTTTTTCAGTGGTGTGTGCACTGGTCTCCAACGAAGAACCAGTAGGATTCCAATTTGTCCGGCACAGCTGGATGCCATTGTTCGATCAGCTCCATGAGGAATGGGCCACGGCTGACTGGCTGCCCTTCATTAAGTTATGCAAGAATAAAGTAGCACGCCCAAGGTTCTGCCTCTAATATGAATTCTGTAAATAAAACAAGCATGTGCTTTTGATTCTAGTCACAACCAGGATGGCTGGAATATATATACGGCGTGTTAGTTGTCTGCCGAGGAGATCTGGAAGAACAAGGGAGGGCGGGGAGAGGAGTGCAGCAACAAAATCACCTCTGTGGCCCTGATTTGTCTTCCGAGCCATCGCTGTGTCTCCCTCATGAGAGGCTTTGCTGCAGTCTGTGTTTGTTCTTGCTTTGTTCTCTTCCTCCTCTTCTCTGGCCCTTTCTCTGCCTTCCTTAATGTTTCCTATTCTAATTTCCCCTCCTCGCTCCTCTGTATTTCCATCCCACCAAATTTCCATTCCACAACTTCCATCCCACTATGCATAGTGCTTTACGACTTTACATTGAAGAGGATACCCCCTCCTAAATCAGGTTTATTAAAGATTCCTGTGTCCCCCTTCTTCTTTGCGCTGTCGTGGTTCCGGGTCTAGGGCAGCTGAAACCTACCCTGGGAGAGAGGGCTTTGATGACTGAGTGATTCGATTAGTCACTCATATGAATACGTTGCTAATAAGATTTTGGGTAAGAAGCAAGCAAAAGTAACGATTTTCAATTACTTCTGATATGAATCGTTAGTCATCTAATTTGCTAATGTTGGATTAAGTGAGTGCATTAGTAGTTTAAAAATGGTTCTCTCTAGAGGTTTCCTCCAGAACACTGCTCATATCCAGCTTTTTCTCCCCCATATGCAACGATTCAGGGATGAATGGGATTTTCAAGGGTGTCGCTTCGACAAAGGGAAAGATAAATTAGACATCCAGTCAGTTATTTATTTCTTCATCGTTCCATGCTTACTTAAACCAGTGAAATTCATTGTGTCCTGCTCTGGGCTGCATTCACAGCCCACAACATTTGCAACTTTCCCCTCTGTGAGCTTTATAAAGAGCAGATTGAGCTTATCAGTATGACCCAGATAGACGAACGAAAAGTGTTGCAGAGGTTGCTCCAGTTTAATTCCACTGAGTCACGACCACTCAAGAAAAGCACAGACATTAAAAAGTGATAGATCAGGCTCACAAGACTCCTAGCTCCCATGAGAATTCACAGATAGCTGAGGAGAATCCTGTAAAGATCCTAGCAAATTACTCTTTCTGCTAGCCTCGAGGAATATGCTGCTTCAAAATAAGAAAACGCCTCTTAACACTCGTTGAGGATATATGATTCCATGGCAAAACGGCATAATGACTTGCACTTCAGGGTGCTGCAAAAATGTTTTGACTGTGATGCTAACCTGTCCTAATAGATCTCATTGCAACGGATCTCTTCAAGCGTGCAAATTAAGTGAATGGAGTTTAGTGCAAACTTTGCTTAAGGGGAGTCACATTTCAGCAGCCGGGTACACTGTCATCTCAGCTTGCTGTTATGTGATCTGAAAAGAGTTTTCTTTCGTCAGACTCAGCGCCAAATAATCTCCGACACTAATGATGATACTTCTGAAACAATGCAGATAAAGATAAGAGATGGCACTAGCCTCCATCCCCTGATCTGAGAAACCAAACCCCCGTTTGATCTTGATAACTCTTACTCAAATTGCTTACAACTGAATCTCTCACTCTAACACACCTGCATGTCTCTGACTAACTACATGCTAAAACGCTAACGCTAAAATGTAAGAGACTAAAAATAGGTCATTGTTTATTACTAGAGTAACTAACTGAATCAATAGCACCTCAGCTAATATTTGGTTCCATCTTAATCTCTCATTAGTGTGAATTAAATAAACACAAAGAATAAAGATTCTGGCAGATTTGATAAGTCTGAGTTTTTAAAGGCTTCTTTGATTGCGGAAGTTTAAAGCAATATCACTTATTTCCACAAGGGGGCATAAAGATCTGACAATACTGTGCTAATGGACAGTGTGAGTGTGATCAGGCTTGCAGGTCTTGTAATGACACTTTGTCCCACTAGAGATGCACGTCATTGCGTCTTCCAACAGGAGCTGTCACATTAATTATCCCCGTGTGGTCATAATTCCTACAGTGTCTTTGAATAGTGGTAAGCACCAGAGGAGGTCTGTTCGCAAGGAAATTAGTTGGCACATGGCCACCAGGAAAAGCATTCATTTAAATGCTGTCTCACAGTTATCATGACCAATTTGACCCTTTGAGCTATCCTCTCAGTGTTATTGTCTAATCAGCATGAAGGCATGCCACCAGTTGCCCCATCCCTTCTAAGGGCAACTTCAGCCCTTAGAAGACAGACTCCCGTGTATTTCTAGTTTTGTTCACATCTTAGCCAGTTCAGTGTGATCTCTGTGGGTTCTGGGAGCACTCACTTAGACGTGCATATGTCACACACAACCTTGGACACATAGTAACGATGTCTACAATGATCAAGTCACTTTCAGAGTCAGTATGGCTACTGTTTGCTGCAACCAACTTAAGTTCCTTTCAGTTGGCGTAATTCAGGTGAACAATACTGAAGAAAAATTTGCAGTGAAACAACTGGGCCAATAGTGGAGAATGAAAGAGTGACGATCCTGCAGTACTTCCAGATTCAGACGAGTAAACTGCTGATGGCTAACCAACTGGACATAGTGGTGATCGACAAACTCTAGAAGAGAGCAGTGGTGATTGATGTAGTAATCCCAAATCACAGCAATAGAAGGAACATGAAGAGCTGGAGAAGTAGCAAGGGTTTTAGACTTAGACTACAGTAGAGAAGATCAGGAATGTGGGCTTAGACTACAGTAGAGAACATCAGGAATGGGAAAACAGCAGTGGTGCCAATAGTTCTGCCATCAGGCACCATTACTATGGAACCAACTTCCAATCTGGGTTAAGGAGGATAACACCAGCTCCACTTTTAAAACCAAACATAAAGCCTTTCTGTTTAGTAAAGTCTATATTGAGTGTTTAGTAAACCTCTAGTTAGTGTTAGTAAACCTCCAGTTGGAGGCCGCATGTCTTGGACACTCAGGTGAAGAGAGGGGCTGAGCTGTAAACTGATAACCACCTGGTGGTGAGTTGGATGCGCTGGCGGAGGAGGAGGTTGGACAGACCGGACAGACCCAAACGTATTGTGAGGGTCTGTTGGGAACGTCTGGCTGAGCCCTCTGTCAGGGGCATCTTCAACTCTCACCTCCGAAAGTACTTCTCTCAGATCCCGGGGGAGGCGGGGGTCATTGAGTCTGAGTGGACCATGTTCTCTGCCTCCATTGTTGATGCGGCGGCTCGGAGTTGTTGACGCAAGGTCTCCGGTGCCTGTCGGCAATCCTAGAACCCGGTGGTGGACACCAGAAGTAAAGGATGCCGTCAGACTGAAGAAGGAGTCCTACCAGGCTATGTTGGCCTGTGGGACTCCTGACGCAGTAGATAGGTACCGGCAGGCCAAGCAAGCCGCAGCTCGGGCAGTCCTGGAGGCAAAAACTCAGGTCTGGGAGGAGTTCAGTGAGGCCATGGAGGAAGACTTTCGGTCGTCCTCTAGGAAATTTTGGCCTCAGAAGGGGGAAGCAGTACTCTGCCGGCACCATTTACGGTGCGGGTGGGGAGCTGTTGACCTCGACTGGGGACATCGTCGGACGGTGGAAGGAATACTTCGAGGATCTCCTCAACCCAACTGACATGCCTTCCATTGAGGAAGCAGAGAGTGGGCACTCGGAGACGTGCTGGAGAGACTATGTCTCTCGGCTGGCCTGGGAACGCTTCGGACTCCCCTCGGAAGAGCTGGAGGAAGTGTCTCGGGTGAAGGAAGTCTGGGCATCACTGTTGAGGCTGCAGCCCCCACGACTCGGTTCCGGATAAGCAGAAGAGGATGGATGGATGGATGGATGGATGGATGGATGGATGGATGGATGGATGGATGGATGGATGGATGGATGGATGGATGGATGGATGGATGGATGGATGGATGGATGGAGATTTCCAGGGCTTGTGTTCTCGTTGTGCGTTTCCATATGTTTTTCGCGTCTTGGACTAGCAGCCGATGTCACCCCTCAACCCCCCCCCCAAAAAAAAAACAAAAAACAAAAAGGGTATATATATATATATATATTAGTGCTGGCCAACGATTAAAATTTTTAATCTTAATTAATCCATGATTTCTGTAATTAACTGCGATTAATCGCATATTTATTTCATATTTATTCACACATTTTGTGCTGTTCTAAATTACCTCAAGGTATTTTTTTAATGTTTTTAATACTGTTAACAACCTGAGAAAGGGCAAATATGCTGCTTTATGCCAATGTTTATTCAATTTCCACAAAAAAATCTTTTGACCTGAATGTAACATTCCTTCATAAATACAAACACAATGTAGTCCCCAACTTTACACTTGGAAAGACTAACTTAAGATTCCTGTTTTAAGCAGCTCAGTGTAAAACAATGAACCATATGCATCACAAACATTGTACAAGAAGTGCATTGGTCAGTTAAAGTTTCCCTGTAATTATGTCTCTCATATGGAGGAAAATAAAAGGCTCAAAAAATATCTCCTAAGTGGGTTAAAAACAGGGGATACAAAAAATGAATTGCAAACAAATAAAGTGCACATGTAACGGAACGGGAGTAACTCAGCCATTTCCTCACCTGAATCCTCAGTGCGAATCGCAGTGTGCGCCCGTCTGTGCGCTGTGTGTGTGTGTGTGTGTGTGTGTGTGTGTGTGTGTGTGTGTGTGTGTGTGTGTGTGTGTGTGTGTGTGTGTGTGTGTGTGTGTGTGTGTGTGTGTGTGTGTGTGTGTGTGTGTGTGTGTGTGTGTGTGTGTGTGTGTGTGTGTGTGTGTGCGGCGGTGGCGGCGGGGGGGAGCATTGTTGAGTTTTATGTTTTATGTAAAGCGCTTTGCGTTGCATTTCTTATTTTGTAAGAAAAGCGCTTAACAAATGCAGTTTGATTTGATTTGACTCGTCCTTTTTTGCAAGCTGCTATCCAGCGTTGTCTGATTTTGACGAGGGGGGGGGGGGGCGGAGCAGCGCTGCGCTCTCTGGTATTTGAGACTCAACGTACTTCGGTGGTAATTCATTTCAAATCGATGGTACAACCATCTGGCATCTTTTTGAAAGTGAACTTGCTGTTCAAAAGTCGCTTTTCATTCTCCATCTTTCAGTTCACCAGACTTTTCCTCGAATTACGGGTGCCGTCAAGCGCCTGAAATGATATGCACCTTTTTTTTTTCTTTTTTTTTTTTAATCGTGTGCGTTAAAAAAATTGTCGGCGTTAAGAGAACGTTAAGTTAACGCATCGTTAACGCACTAACTTGGACAGCCCTAATTATATATATATATATATATATATATATATATATATATTTCTAATAATAAAATAAGTATATATGATATATTTAAAAATATATCATATAAAACATTTACACTTGGAATTTTGCTAAATATTAGCAAAATCTATTACGTATCAGTAGTGTGACATATGTGGCATTATTGGTTATATGGTGTTGCCAACACATTATCAGGTGTTCAGGTTTTTAAATACTGAAGTTTAAGACCTGCTGTAGAAGCCAAACTGTGATCTTTATAAACAATGCCCCCCATAGGAGAGATGACGGTCAATGCGTCACAGCCTACTATCCTCTCTGATTAGGTTGGACCAGAGACCACAGGAGGTTAATTTTCCACCGAGCTGCAGCATCATCTGCCTAAGCTACGTGTTTATTTGAATAAGTCCGCAGCCCTGAGCGGCACGTAGCTCTCAGAACCAAACACCAGCAATAATGAAAGTGAAAATGGTGGCTTTAAAATTGTTCATGATCCCACCAGTACCTTCTTAACTAAACCTCCACGCCACCGCACTGCTGTGAGTCAGAGAGAAAACAAACTGTTTGACAGCTGGCACCGTTTTTCTTGAGAAGGTGAATATTTCTGAAACTGGTGAGGTTTGAACTCTGCTGCTGTTTCCTGCACAGATCCAACAAGAGAGGTAAAATGTTCTACTTCAGTGTGACCAGATGTTCGCGACCGAATAAGCAGCTGTTCAAAGCTCCATTAAATCTCCACTCAGACTACAGACAAAATTAAAGTTAAAATCAGAACCCTTGACGCCTGCAGAAAGGGGAGCTAGCTACTTTACAAAAGGTAAAAAGATGGAAAAAAACAGATTCAAATACCAGAAAAGAACATAAAAAACAAACAGTGTGAATACTGAAAGGTTTCTGAGACTTTGCGCTGTTCAGTTCCATCGTCATGGTCCATTTTCCTGCTTTAGAGCAAATTTATTTATATAATTTATTTATTTATTGTTTTACGATCGCTACTGCAAATCTAGGTACGTGTTCTCCACAAACTAACCACATAAATCTGCAGGGATTATGGAGATCCACACCCAGACACCAGCTCCCCCTTGGCAGGTTCTCCTCCAGTGAGTTCTTCGACTGGACCACAGACATTTCGCTCTTCTGGTTTGACTCCACGAGTTTCCTTTTGCCTGATTTTCAAATACTGATATTGTTGGTCCATAATTTCAATAGATATACTTTTAGCATCCCTGGTGTTAAACTTAATGAAATGCATTTTGGATGGATGGATAGAAACTTGGATGCAACAATGATGAAGAAGCAAACGTGAGTTTTTGAACATCTGGGTTCTGCTTATAAAGACCCCGGCTTACATTCAAGATGTGAGTTTCAATACATAGAAACAAGAAGGTTAAGTCCTAATAGAGCACCAATGAATAACTCATATAAGTCACAGGGTGTGGCAGCAGTTATCTATTATGTTTATCAGCGCTTCAGTCTCATAAATAAGGATAAAAATGACGGCTGTTAATGAAAGGAGTTTTGTTATGAGCCTGCGCCGGTGCCATCAGCGGCAGGTCTTACAGCGATCAAGGCAGCAGCCTCTCATCCTCCAGCTGATGTTAATTATGAGCATCTTGATGATTAAAAACCACCAAAAACATTTATAAGTCCAAATCTTGGACTGTCTGAAACACTACCCATCAAGTGTGACTCCCTCTCACATCTAAAGACTACATAAAGATTAGGCATCTTTCTGGGTCACTAATTACCCAAATATGACCAGATCGCTTTCCAAGGGAGCACCCCTCATCAGTAACATGGTTTGCATAAGACAAGATAAAAAACTTACAATAATAATGATTAAACATGTTTAACTTCCTCATACTGGTGAGACACTAAAAAGGTGTCAACCCACAACTAATGACAAAGATCATTTTCCTGTGGCCTTGTGGGGTGTGCTGTTTTAACTAGCGTAAGGCCTTACTAGTTTTTTTGTTGTTGTTTTTTTGTGGTGTAACATGGCTCAATTGAGCATTTATTTAATATTCTCTTTGACTTGGGCAGATCTTTTTTATGTGTAACATGTTACCACAAATGAATATTTAGCTGAAAAGACAATTACATTTAATTAGGGCCTGAGCACTGACAGTGTGAAGGCCCTATTGTATCTGTAGGAATTTATTTTATTTTTTTCTCTTTTTTTTTTTTCCGACGAAATGAGTGCTTTTTTGCACCCCTAAACGTGCCCCAAAAGTCACCCAATTTTGCACGCAAGCCAAACAAATTGATATTTAATGGTTTGCATTAATGGGCGTGGCCTAATGGCTCAACAGTATGGGTTCAAATTAATGCCATAAGTATTTTGTATCTGTAAATAAACTTTTTACTTGTAGAAATATTTTGTGCGTGTGCAAAAAATATTTGTACTTGCAAAAAATATTTGTACTTGTAAAAATATTTTGTGCGTGTGAAAAAAATATTTGTACTTGCAAAACATATTTGTACTTCTAGATACAAAGCTAAAAACTTTTTACAAAGCCACAAAGTTTTTTTACAAAGCTACAAACCTTTTTTACAAAGCTACAAACTTTTTTTACAAAAGCTACAAACTTTTTTTCAAAAGCTACAAACCTTTTTTACAACTACGAATTTTGGCACTGTTTTGACGTGCCAAAACTAAGAGCCAATCAGAGATCTTTGGCACGGGTTTCAAAGCGTTTCTGAATAGCCAATCAACACATTGCATCGCCTACTGACGTCGCCGCCATATATGATGTGGCAAGACTGGGCTGCAAAGTAATACAAGTAAATGGGCTTATTTTCATAAAGCACCTTTCTACAAATAAATTTACGTTTTACGTCTCATTTATTCATTCACACACGCACTAATATACTTGGGAAACAGTTAGGCACCAAATATAATATATTTATGTTTTGCAATTTTTTGCAAGTACAAATATTTTAAGATAAGATAAGATAAGATAAGATAAACCTTTAATAGTCCCACAGAGGGGAAATTTGCAGTTTACAGCAGCAAAGGGGATAGTGCAAAAACAAGAGGCAACAATAGAAAAAGTAATAACACAGTAATAATAATAACACACTATAAACACTATAAACAGTAAACTGGTATACAATAATAATAATAATAATAAGAAGAATAAAGATAAATAATAAGATATTAGTATATGAAAAAGATAACAGACGGATATTTACAGATGGATATATATATACATAATTGCACGTTGCAGTGAGTGAAAGATTGCACATTATTTGCCTTATGTACATTTATTGTCAGGTTTGTATGTGGTCTACTGTGAGCAGTGCTGGTTGTGTAGTCTCACAGCTGCAGGGTGGAAGGACCTTCTGTAACGCTCCTTCACACACCTAGGGTGAAGGAGCCTGTCGCTGAAGGAGCTCTCCAGCGCTCTGAAGGTGTCCTTCATGGGGTGGGAGTCCTTCTCCATCATGGATGACAGCTTAGCCATCATCCTCCTCTCTCCCACCACCTGTACTGTGTCCAGAGAGCAGCCCACGACAGAGCCGGCCCTCTTGATGGTTTTGTCCAGCCTCCTTCTGTCTGCAGCTGTGATGTTGCTGCCCCAGCAGACCACTCTGTAAAAAATGGCTGATGCCACCACAGTGTTATAAAAAGTTTTCAGGAGTTTCTCCTGTACACCAAAGGCCCTCAGTTTCCTGAGCAGATAGAGTCTGCTCTGGCCTTTTTTGTGGAGTGCAGAGGAATTAGTAGTCCAGTCCAGTTTATTGTTGAGGTGAACACCCAGGTACTTATAAGATGTCACCATCTCAATGTCCTTTCCCTGGATGTTCACCGGTGTCGAGGGGGATTTATTACACCTGCGGAAATCCACCACCAGTTCTTTGGTTTTCCCCGCGTTGATCTGGAGGTGATTCTGCAGGCACCAGTCCACAAAGTCCTGGGACAGTTCTCTGTACTCGCTATCGTCTTCATCAGTGATGAGGCCGACGATAGCAGAGTCGTCAGAGAACGATTTTTTGCACACGCACAAAATATTTCTACAAGTACAAAGTTTATTTACAGATACAAAATACTTATGGCATTAATTTGAGCCCATACAACAGCACCCCCTAGAAAATTTCGTGCCTCAAGCCCCACAATACAGTTTGACGTACATTCACGAAAATCGGTACACACCTGTATCATGTCTACGGGTGTAACGATACACTAATCTCACGATACGGTACGATACACGATATCTAGGTCACGATAACGATATGATACGATATTATAGCAGTATTTTTTTAACAACCTTGAATGAGGAACATATGACTGGAAAAAATTGTCTTTTATTTGAAAGACACAAAATACAAAACAATGCTGTGTGTTTGCCCTATTGTTACAGTTTGTAATGCTTTATAACTGTTTAAGTTTTAAAGAGAAAGCCAGGCCAACCATTTTCCACAAACTGAACTAAAAGTAAATTTCAGGTTTGCATTATGCATCTTCAGTTTCATACAAGTACAAATATTTTGCCACAAACTGAATAGTCCCTCCTTGAACCGCCACCTTACTGTGGTGGAGGGGTTTGTGTGCCCGAGTGATCCTAGGAGCTATGTTGTCGGGGGCACTTTCGCCCGTGGTAGGGACTCCCATGGCAAACAGGTCCTGGGTGACGGGCCAGACTAAGAGCGGTTCACAAGCTTGTTATGAAGAGGAAACATCGGAGGCACGTGGCACCAGGACAGCCTAGGCCGGAGGTCAATGATCAACTTTGTTGTCGTTTCAGCTGACCTTCGGCCGCATGTCTTGGACACTCGGGTGAAGAGAGGGGCTGAGCTGTCAACTGATCACCACCTGGTGGTGAGTTGGATGCGCTGGCGGAGGGAGAGGTTGGACAGACCGGGCAGACCCAAACGGATTGTGAGGGTCTGTTGGGAACGTCTGGCCGAGCCCTCTGTCAGGGACATCTTCAACTCCCACCTCCGGGAGAGCTTCTCTCGGATCCCGGGAAGGAGTAGAAGAAGGAGTCCTACCGGGCTATGTTGGCCGGTGGGACTCCTGACGCAGTAGATAGGTACCGGCAGGCCAAGCGGGCCGCGGCTCGGGCAGTCTTGGAGGCAAAAACTCGGGTCTGGGAGGAGTTCGGGGAGGCCATGGAGGAGGACTTTCGGTCGGCCTCGAGGAAATTCTGGAGGACCGTTCGGCGCCTCAGAAGGGGGAAGCAGTACTCTGCCGGCACCGTTTATGGTGCTGGTGGGGAGCTGTTGACCTCGACTGGGGACATTGTCGGACGGTGGAAGGAATACTTTGAGGATCTTCTTAACCCGACTGACATGCCTTCCACTGAGGAAGCAGAGGGTTGGGGCTCGGAGGCGTGCTCATCCATCACCCAAGCCGAGGTCACCGAGGTGGTTCGTAAGCTCCTCGGTGGCCGGGCACCGGGGGTGGATGATATTCGCCCTGAGTACCTCAAGTCTCTGGATGTCGTAGGGCTGTCTTGGTTGACACGCCTCTGCGACATTGCATGGAGGAAGGGGACAGTACTGCTGGGGTGGCAAACCGGGGTGGTGGTCCCTCTGTTTAAAAAGGGGGACCGGAGAGTGTGTTCCAACTACAGGGGGATCACACTTCTCAGCCTCCCGGGGAAAGTCTACGCCAGGGTACTGGAGAGGAGATTACGGCCGATAGTAGAACCTCGGATTCAGGAGGAACAATGCGGTTTTCGTCCCGGTCGTGGAACACTGGACCAGCTCTATACCCTCCGCAGGGTGCTCGAGGGTTCATGGGAATTTGCCCAACCAGTCTACATGTGCTTTGTGGATCTGGAGAAGGCATTTGACCGTGTCCCTCGTGCCATTCTGTGGGGGGTGCTGAGTGAGTATGGAGTCCGGGGCCCTCTACTAAGGGCTGTCCGGTCTCTGTATGATCGAAGCAGGAGTCTGGTTCGCATTGCCGGCAGTAAGTCAGACTTGTTCCCAGTGCATGTTGGACTCCGGCAGGGCTGCCCTTTGTCACCGGTCCTGTTCATAATTTTTATGGACAGGATTTCTAGGCGCAG
The DNA here is from genome assembly GCF_033807715.1 of Cololabis saira. Classification (NCBI taxonomy): domain Eukaryota; kingdom Metazoa; phylum Chordata; class Actinopteri; order Beloniformes; family Belonidae; genus Cololabis; species Cololabis saira. The sequence continues at coordinate 14,227,755 of NC_084595.1, read as the reverse complement.
CCAGGGGCCGGAGGGGATCCGGTTTGGGAACCTCAGGATTTCATCTCTGCTTTTTGCAGATGATGTTGTCCTGTTGGCTTCATCAAACCGGGACCTCCAGCATGTGCTGGGGCGGTTTGCGGCCGAGTGCGACGCGGCAGGGATGAGAATCAGCACCTCCAAGACCGAGGCCATGGTTCTCGACCGGAAAAGGGTGGCATGCCTTCTCCGGGTGGGTGGAGAAGTCCTGCCTCAGGTGGAGGAGTTCAAGTATCTCGGGATCTTGTTCACGAGTGAGGGAACAATGGAGCGTGAGATTGACAGACGGATCGGTGCAGCGTCCGCAGTAATGCGGTCGATGTACTGGACCGTCGTGGTGAAGAGGGAGCTGAGTCGAAAGGCGAAGCTCTCGATTTACCGGTCAATCTACGCCCCTACCCTCACCTATGGTCATGAACTTTGGGTAGTGACCGAAAGGACAAGATCGCGGATACAAGCGGCCGAGATGAGTTTCCTCCGCAGGGTGGCTGGACGCTCCCTTAGAGATAGGGTGAGGAGTTGGGGCATCTGTACCGGATGCCTCCTGGACGCCTCCCTAGGGAGGTGTTGCAGGCATGTCCCACCGGGAGGAGACCCCGGGGAAGACCCAGGACACACTGGAGAGACTATGTCTCTCGGCTGGCCTGGGAACGCCTCGGGCTCCCCCCGGAAGAGCTGGAGGAAGTGTCTGGGGTGAGGGAAGTCTGGGCATCCCTGCTGAGGCTGCTGCCCCCGCGACCCGGTAACGGATAAAGCGGGAGAAGATGAGTGAGTGAGTGACTGAATAGTTTCTCTCATGTATGATTTGACTTTTTTCTTTTCCAGAAATTTAACAACTAAAATTAAATAAATAAATACAAGCAAATAAATACATACAATTTTAAATCATGAAAAAGATTGATTGATGCTCACCTTATAAGTGTAAGAGGAGATTTATTTTTGTTAAGAAGGTTATTTTGGGAATTCAGGGTTCATTATTTTATAAATATATTCTTTATATTCTGATGTAAATCAGGGACTATAATTACACTAGTCAGTTTATCTGTAGTGATTAGTCTGTTTTAGATTGGGTGGAGTGATACGCCACAGTACGGCACTAGGTGCTGTGTTGATGTTCTAAAATCCTACACTGTTGAGGGACATTAAAGTACACTCCAACTCGTAAGAAGTTTTCCCGTGTTTATCCTACTCACGACCCGAAAAAGGTTTAATTTAATAAGGTAAGGCTTAACTCTACACCAGACTTACATAAGTAAAGGTTCAGAGCTCAAAACCCTGCAAGAGTCACGTGATCGGGGCCGCAAAAAGGTACTACTTTCTTCTGAGCGGAGTAAGATTTTGGTCCGCGGGTCGAGGCGCGGTCGCCACGCGCGGTCGGATGCGCGCTTCTAGTGAAAACAATAGATTAATATTAATAACCCAATATCGCGATACACCTTGTCACCTCCACGACACGTTTCGTGGCGTTTTCGTATCGCGAAATTTCGTGGCACGATGTATTGTTACACCCCTAATCATGTCGCAACTTAAAGAAAAGTCTCTTGGTGCCATGGCTGAAACCGAACAGGAAGTCAGCCATTTTGAATTAATCGTGTAATTTTGGCGCAATTTATGCCATTGCTTCGGCAGTTAATACGGCCTGAACCGTAACGTGCACCCAGGTGGGTTATACATCAAAATGTGCGTCTCCATCCTGCGACAATGCGCATTGCTTTTATCGGTCATAAAACTCCGTGCCTAAAGCCTCACAGTACAGTTTGACGTACATGCAAGAAAATCAGTACACACCTGTATTATGTCGCAACTTTTTTTTTTTTTTTTTTTTTTTTTTTTTACCTTGTCTGCACACATATTATTGATTGATACCATGACGGTAGAAACCAAAAGTGTATATATGTGCATTATTACTATATGTAATATATACATATATATACGCACACATATGCGTACACATACATAAATATACACATACAAACCCAGTGTTTTTTTTTTTGTTTTTTTTTTTTGTTTGTTTTTTTTTGTTTTTTTTGGGGTGGGGGGGGGGGGTGACGACATCCACTGCCAATCCAGGAAGCAGGAACACACGGAGACACACGTCAAGCACTGGAAATCTGCAACAAAAAAACCACAAACAAAGCACGAAACCGGCACGGAGCCATCCAAAACACGAACAGCAATCGACCTAAATCTTGAGATCTGATCGCAGTCTGAGCTAAGCTATCGCTACCGCTACCTAAACCCAAAAACTAGAGAGCCAGCATGCAGGTGAACAAGCCAGTGTGTATGTCTATGTGTGTGTGTGTGTATGTATATGATCATGCATGTGTGTGTGTGTGTGTGTGTGTGTGTGTGTGTGTGTGTGTGTGTGTGTGTGTGTGTGTGTGTGTGTGTATGCATGTGACTAAATGACTATATGTGTGTGTGTGTGTGTGTGTGTGTGTGTGTGTGTGTGTGTGTGTGTGTGTGTGTGTGTGTGTGTGTGTGTGTGTGTGTGTGTAATAAACCAAACAAAGCTCCACCTGAAGTGTATCTATAGTGGGGGAGGGGGGGGAGCAACCCCGCCACCCGCGAGACCAGAGGCCGACAAGGAAGAGCCCGGAACCCAGGCCACCGGCAACCCCACAGAGGGGAGAAGTAGGAGGGAGGCAACCCACCGCCTGCGAGGCCCCCCCCCCACCCGGCGGCGGCCGAGGGGGCCCGCGGGCGGGGCCCCCACGGCGCGGAAAGAAGCAGCCAGGGATCCCGCGGCGGCGGACCGCGACCCAGGCAATCCCCGGCCACCCGGTCCGGGCCGGACACGCGGCCAGGAGGCCCTCACCCTTCAGGCCAACAACCCCCACCCGGCAGGGGGCCAGCCTGCCCGGAGAGACAGAGCCGCCCCGGCCGCCGACGCGGGCAGGCGCACCCGTCCCCCACGAAAGTGGCCCTCCAAGACCAGAGGGGCGCCCCGCCGTAGAGGCAGCGGGGGGGACCGGAGACGGGCCCGGAGAGAGGGAACCCCCCAACAAGGCGACACCCGCGCAGGCCCGACAACGGAGGGCCCCAGACCCAGGCATCCCATTCATTCATCCATTCACCTATCCGATACCTATACTAATAATAATATAATATACTATACATAATAATAATAATAATAATACTACTAATAATAATACTAATAATAATAATAATAATAATAACCATCTTTGTATAATATAATATTGATAAATTATTAAGTTTTTGATGTCCTGCCAATGGAGGCTCAAATCCTCCATGGCAGGACCCTTCCATACCGCATTCTCACCGACACAGACATACAATCACGCACCGTTTCCCCCTCCCCGGGGGGGTCCAGCACCGCCAGAAGGCACCCCAGGCTGCACGGCGGGCCCCGCCAGGCCCGGGTAACCCGACCCACCCGTCCCAGGCCCAGGCCGGTGAGGGAACGCGGGTGATGTGGGACCCCCTCCCGCCCCTTGTGTTGAGTGCATGTGATTAATGCCATAAAAACAGGGAGGAGGGAGGGCCAAGTATCGATTGACACCGACCCCCCCCCCTCCCGAACTACGTGTCCTTGTCAAGTGTATTTATAAAGTGTTGAATGTGCAGTGTCTATTTTGCTGTTAAAACCGTGAGGCGGGGAGTGCCAGGCCCCGCGGGACAGTGCCCCCCACGACCCGGACCCCCCGCCTTTCGCCTATGTGCGTATGAATCGTGTAGGGGGGGCAAGAGGGGGAGCGGAGGCCGAAGCCAGGAAGCAGGACCAGCAAAGCCGGCCCTGATAAGACACCCGCGTCCCCCCACCGGCCGTCCAGTAGACGGGGGCCGGCCCCCCGAGCCGGGCAAGGGCCCCACCGTACCTCCAAGGGCGCCCCCGGCGCCGCCGGAGCCCCCAGACGGAGGGGGAAACGGTCCAACATCCTCCCATTCATACTGACAACATAAGACATAGATACCTGGGAATGGTGCCACCCCGCCGTCGCGCCCGCCCGTGCACCCCCCGGTCAGGGGAGGCCCGCTCCCCGGACCCGGCCCCACCCCCCCCCCGAGGCCACCCCGGCGGACACCCCAAGGGTCCCGGAGTCCCCACATCCGCAGGGGCACTTGGCCCCCGCCCAGCGACGGAGGACCAAGGCAGCAATGCCCCCCCAGCGCAGACAGCCACCCCCCACCCAGGCAGGGCCGGGCCCTCCGGGTGGGACCCCCACGTCCACGGCCCCGCCCCCCCCGGGAGGCCTGGAGACGCCCCAGCCACAGCCCCCCGCCGGAGCCCTCCCCAGCCACCCCCCCCCCACCGCCATGAGGTAACCCCCCCCACAGGCCCCCAAGGCCCCCACCGGCTAGGGACAGGGCCCCGCGGCCCCCCCCACCGCCCCCCAGGGGCCACCAGAGGCCCGCGCCCCAGACCCCCCAAGCCGACCCCCAACCCCAAGGGCTACGAGATCACCACCCCCCCCGCCCCCACTAGGTAACGAAGCCAATAAACGGGGACCACAGAGAGTGCAATTCAGCCGAATGTTGTTCAGTGGAGGCAGACATTATCTCACTACTAATATGATCTGATAAAAGATTCCTAAAATGGTTGATACATAAACTGGATTTTTGTTTCCAATTTACTAGAATGGTTTTCTTTGCGATACATAAGGCAGTGAGAACCCGGTGTGTCCAATTAGGATCTATTTGAGTGTCTCCCAGGTGACCTAATATACATACCGTGGGGCACACTGGGATTCTGTGGTTGATCCATGTGGATAAATCCTCACAAATCTCCTTCCAGAACCTCTGTACCGGTGTACAGAACCATAAAGCATGCATATAATTATCTGGGGTGTTCTCTGTGCACTGTGAACAGATATTAGAGGTGACAAAGCCCATCTGGAACATCCTTTGTCCAGTATAATGTATTCTATGAAGAACTTTGTACTGTATAAGTTGTAGGTTTGGGTTTTTAGTCATAGTAAACGTATTTAAGCATATTTGTGACCAAGAAAACTGGTCGGTATTAAGAGAGAGATCCGCCTCCCACTTAGAGATCGGGAGAGAGACTGAATCGTCCAGTTTAGACACTAACCTGTAGAGTTTTGATAACAACTTTAAAGTGCTTAGATTCAATAAATCTATTATCTTAGCGGGAAGTTGTAAATCTAATTGGCTAATTTTGTATGTTTTATTTATTATTGCCTTAAGTTGTTGATACTCTAAAAATGTATTCCTGCTAACTCCGTATTGAACAATAAGTGTATTGAAAGGTACAAACTGTCCTCCTACAATTACGTGCTGTAAGTACCGTATTCCTTGATCTCTCCATTGAACGAAGTTAACCATCTTTTTATCATTTTTCACGATGTCTGGGTTGTTCCATATGGGTGTACGGTCACATGGAAAAAGTGAAATTTTAGCTATTTTAAGAAATTCCCACCAAGCTGATAAAGTTGTGCTAATATTAATGCTTTTGAAACATATCATGTCGCAACTTAAAGAAAAGTCTCTTGGTGCCATGCCCGAAACTGAACAGGACGTCGGCCATTTTCATTTAATCGTGTAATTTTGGCGGAATTTATGCCATTTCTTCGGCCGTTAATAAGGCCCAAACCGTAACATGCACCCAGGTGTGTTATACATCAAAATGTGCGTTTCGATCCTGCGACGATGGGTATTACTTTTCTCAGTCAAAAGCGTTACCGTGGCGACAATAGACGCCAAAAAGCGCGCCCCCCCCCCCCTTATCGATATTTGATAGTTCCTATTTTGTGCCATAACCTTTGAATGGTTTGACATAGACAGTCGTGGGTGATCTCATTGGATTTGGTTTAGAGTCCTTAACCTTCATTGGTGTAAATTGGCTCCGCCCCTTCTTCTGATTGGTCGATATTTCATATTTCCTATTTTCTGCCATAACTTTTGAATGGTTTGACATAGACAGTCGTGGGTGGTGTACCATCAGACTTGAGGTATTGGTATTGAGTACTTGACCATAATTGGTGCAAATTAGTCCCGCCCCTTTTTCTGATTGGTCGATATTTGATAGTCCCTATTCTCTGCCATAACTTTTGAACGGGTTGTGATAAAGACATGTGGGTGGTGTCATCAGACTCGGTATTGAGTACTTGACCTTCATTGGCCTGAATTAGCCGCGCCCCTTCTTCTGATTGGTCAATATTGGTAAAAAAATGTGGACTCTGTACTGGTCTGTTGTGGCTTTCTGTTCACCGGTCGCACTACGTTCACACCCTCACCTACGGTCATGAACTGTTGACCAAAAGAATAAGATCGAGGATACAAGTGGCTGAAATGAGTTTCCTCCATAGGGTGTCTGGGCTCTCCCTTGGAGAGAGGGTGAGAAGCTCAATCTTCTGGGAGAGACTCGTATCATGGTCTCTGCTGCTCCACGTCGAGAGGAGCCAGTTGAGGTGGTTCGGGCAACGGATGAGGATGCCCCCTGGACGCCTCCCTTGGCAGGTGATTCAGGCAACTGGGAGGAGGAGGGAAAGATCCAGGACACGCTGCACAGTGTCAGAAAGACATCAATGGATAAAATGTATAATTGACTGTTAATGGATGGATTTTAGGAACTACGTTTTTTGTTTCAATTTACACATTCTATTCTATTCTAAATACAGTGTTTTTTCCCTACTCTTTTATGGTAACACACAAAAAGACATTATTTTAGATGCCAAATCTCTCCTTTTTTTTCTTCATGGTGATGTTCCTGTGAATTGCGTAGAGTAATAGTTAATATTTGATTTCAGTCAGAACCAATGTCTAAACTAACTAAAGAAAGCTCATGCAAAAAGAGAAGATGTGGATGTAGGTCACCTCTGGGTTTCTAGATGTAACACCATTGATTTCCTCCAACCTTACACAACCAATTCTCCCGTTCTGACAGTAGTCATCTGAAGCAGAGGTGTTGCATGTGAAAGTTACACAGTCTCAACGCCCAGAAGTGTCAAAGTTGAAGGATTAGAATTTTCAAGTTTTAACTTGCACACACGAAATGTTATGTAAAAATAGACAGAGTCACAGGGAAAACTTTGAGGAAAGTGCAAAAATGCTGGTTTATTCTTAACATTTGTATTGAAATGAACTGGTCTTCATGATGGAAAGTTAGAAGATCACAACATGTGGACATGTGCGGGCATGTGAGCCGTGAGTGACAGAAATCGCAGGTGTGGACGTCGAGAATGGGAAGGATCCGATCTGATAATGGGTTGAGAATTACACCTCAACTCCCCACAGAGGCTGTCACCATGATCGTTTGTACTCAGATCTACTTGCACAACTCAGAGACACGCTACCCTCTCTCACCACCAGTATACGGACGACTGGAAGGCAGTCATTAAAATGGCAATCAGTGTGTCTTAATAACTTGGCACTGCAGAATTATATTTGGTGTCGGGCATCGTGGGACAGTTTTTAAACCTTAGTCTCTTTTTTAGTCAATTATGAGGTGAAGTGTTAAAGACATCCTCCTCTATTTTCAATCAGTTCAAAAAGTGACTTAATGAAAACTCCTGAGCAACAGAGAAACTACGGCCTCATTAAAGGGGACCTATTATGAAAAACACGTTTTTTCTTGCTTTAACAAATATAAAGTGGTCTCCCCTCAGCCTGCCAACTCAGAGAAGGAGGAAAGCAACCAAATTCTGCAGTGTCTTTACAGCCCGCCCGGATGAGCCAACTAGTGTGATGTGGCTTCTACAAGCCGTTCAGATTCTACTCACTTTCGTTACGTAACCAAAATGCAAACCACGCCCACAACTAAACCCTGTGTCCTAACTGCATGCGAGCGTCCGACTATCGCGTAGCACTGCGTGACATCGGTCGCTCTCTGTCCATCTCTCTCCAGCCAGCTGCCACTTTATTGAGGTTTTTGTAGTGAAATGAGGAGGTATCATTTCAACTAACTGGATCAGCCGTTCCTCATCCATGACTGTTTCCTACAGCGCTTTCAACCGGCTTTCAAACCGAGCGACAGAAAGAAAATAGAAGCAGGCGTCTGACAAATGTTCAGCTCAAAACGGCGCGCCGCGTCGTGCAGCGCTGCGTCGGTGCGGCCAGTTAGGACAGTCCAATAGAAAATAAAGCAATGGAATTGATTTTGTCGCTGACGCTAGCTCGCATGGCGTGCAGTAAGGACACGGTAACTCCGCCGGCCGGATTTTTTCGTAGCGGTGAATCGTGTCATTCAGGCAGCCAATCAGCACAGTGCGTCATTATCATAGCCTCTCCGCCCACACAGAATCCCGCATAGAGAAGGAGGTTAGAGAATGGGAAGATAAAGACATGGCTCAGAGGCTGAATTTCTCATTTATTTAGCAAAAACAATCAAAAGCTTGTTTTTAATACATTCAAGGCCTGTTTAAAATAGGTATTAGATGCCATAATAGGTCCCCTTTAAATCTAGACAGTATCAACAATTGCCCCAAAATTTAATTTGAGTGAAGGCTTGCTTTAATTTTCTCTCCCAGAACTGGCACCAACAATAGATTGTCTTCTAAAGGATGCTAGCAATGAAATAAGCGTACCATGAATGTTAAAGCTTTATGCGGGTAAAAGATAATCCTACTATATTCATGCTATGTAAGTATTGCATTTCTGCAGAATGAGGGTAATAAGTCTTGACTTCACTTGCAATTCAATGAGCCAATTTGATTGAATATGACCTGAGGGATAGCTGCAAATTAGCAGGCTTGCCTTTAATATGGAGATTCGGATGCAGTCTCTTCACAGTTACCAATAAACAGAACTTCTTCCCATGGCCACAAAGAAGCATGCATGCGCTGTCAGGGACAGCCTGCAATCACACTCAAGGATACATTCGCATAGAAACTGTGTTCATGTCGCTACATCACAGTCTCACATTTGGTCTGCATCAACAGGCACGGCAGGAAGTGTGTCCATACTCGCAGTGCTTATGTCCTGATTAGTGGTGGCAGTTTCTGGGAGTGCCAAAGAGGACAGCTTGGAGGGGTTTGTTTGTAATAAATGGTCCACTCCAGGACCAGAGGTTAAAAAGCCATTCAGGTACTCTCAGAGTGATTGTGATCTTCGCTAACAGAAGAGATTTAGAGCACCACTACTGGGAGCTTCAAGGATGTGGGAAGCAAAGAATGCTCTCATGAGAAGAAGCCATGAGTCCCTGACAATACATTTGTATTATACACATTTTCTTCTACATAAAAATCAATTCTCAGTCCACAGCCTGCTTGATTTACCAAGGCTGCAAACTCCAAACATTCATAGATTAGTTTGAGCAATTTCATATTTTAGTTGGGGTTTTGAGAGAGTAACCCACATGTGTAGTTCATTTAATTTTCCAAATCTCTGTTCACTTTAAACATATTTACTGTGACAGGGTTTGTGTTGTGCAATAAAAATGATAGCAAGCCAATTTTTTGTTGGTGGTGGGTTTATTATGTCCCTGCTCCCACACTCAAAACAAAACAACAAAAAAACAAACAAACATTTTACCAACATGTACAGGAGAGTATCCACTCTCAGGGTGATAGTCCGTTTCTCCATAATCTGTAATCCTTAATCCAATTCTTCATCCTTAATCCAATATGTCAATTATTAAACAATTAATACAATTAATAAAGTATATTCTGGCAGCCTCTTGTATATCCTAAGCCCCTCCCCCCAAATATTTATCAATAAACATGATTTTCTCCTTCAATACAGTCAACTATAATGTTTTATCATGAATAGAGAAAAATCATATAAATCACCTTCATTGTTACCATCTTAATGCAATAATCTCACAGGTCTATAAAATCAAAAAATAAATGCAATAAACAAAAATAAACGTGTGGTGGGAATTTTGCAGGCCAGTGACTGTGACCTCACTTCCCCTGCCCCGCAATCAGTTGTTTTAACTGATGGGCGACTAACCGCTCGTGTTGGCTGGCGGAAGCGGCAATACCCAGACACAAAGTATGGATTACGTGTGCACCTGTTAATCTGTTGCTGAATGTCCAACATTATAATGTACCACTAGATTGTATTGCTCTGTTTGATATAGGGATGTTAATAATTAATCGATTTTTGATTAATTGCCGTTATGAAATTACCCGATTAAAATTAACGATTACAATTAATCTTTTTTTTTTTTATCCCGGTTTTGTCCCCATTTTATCACAGAGTGCTCCTACCTAACAGTCCTGTGCATTGCCATCCTCTACCAACCCTGGGAGGGCCCTACACTGAGCTCAGGTCTCCTCCTTAACCTGAGGAGTGAGCAGGCCGCATCTTTTCACCAGACAGGGTGGGGTTTCTCCGGCGGGACGTAGCGCGTGGAAGGATCACGTTATTCCGGCCGGATCCTCCCCACCCCATCTGGCGCCCCGGTTGGCCAGAGGGGGCATGTATAGCCCAGGACTGTGTTCATGTTTTTGTGAGGGTAGCTCCCATTAGCTACCCAGGGGAACACGGGGAGAACATACAAACTCCACACAGAAAGATCCTTTCGCCAACCCCACCCATGGTGTGGGTGCTGAAGTCATGGGGGAACTAACACGCACTTCAGCGCCCACAGCATCCCCGGCGGGAATCGAACCCAGGACCTTCTTGGCTCTGCGTTGTTGTAACGCGGAACCATAAATCAGCCTTCACCCGGTACATACATAGGTTTCTCTAAACATCTGTCCCCGCTACAGTTTTAACTAAAAGAAAATGTGCTCCAATACAGCAGGTCTCATAATTTTATTTTGAACACTGCCAAAACTCTAACTTAAAACGTAACTAGAACTTAAAATTTGCTTGACACAAATGACACTATTATGGCTGCTGCTACTACTAATAGCCTTGAAGTGCACTTTATATTATATTCCTTGTGGTACAAAAATGTCTTTTTGTTACTTTTGTATCAAATAAATATTTGATTAAGGAATACATTAAAATGTCCTTTGTATTTTATATAAGCAAAAAAAATTATGTTTGTATCTCAGATGGGGGAAAAACGCTGCTTATCAACTAATCGATGATCGATCGATAAGGTTATCAACTATCAATTAATGAAATAATCGATAATTTGCATCCCTAGTTTGATATATGGGCCGCTCTTCGTGACAGCGCTCATATCCATCTGTCTGAGGGGAGCGATCTGGAGTACAGGTCGATCATCATGGACCTTGCGGACTGGTGTGAGCACAGCCACCTTTGCTTGAACATCAGTAAGAAGAAGGAGATGGTGATTGAATTTGGGAGGAAGAACCACTGAAGAACCTATGAACATCCAGGACTCACCCAGGTACCTGAAGCTAACAGGATAGCTTCATATACCTGGGTGTTCACCCGAACAAAAAACTGGACTAGTCCACCAACACCAACGCCCTCTACAAGTAGGGCCAAAGTTGCCTCCACCTTATGAGGAGGGTGAGGTCCTTCTGCAACTCTGTGGTGGCCTCTGCCATCCTCTATGCTGTGGTCTGCTGGGGAGCGGGCAGCACTGACCGGGACAGGAAGAGGCTTACCAAGCTGGTTAGGAGGGCCGGTGCTGTCCAGGGCTTCCTACTCAGCAGAGGAGGTGGTGGAGAGGAGGGTGTCAACAAAGATGACATCCATCATGGACAATTGATCCCACCTACTGCACCAGACTGTGAAGGAACTGTGAACCTCCTCCGGCGGTACACTCCTGCACCCTCACTGTGAGAAGTAGTGCCACCGAAGGTCCTTCACCCATGCTGCTTCCATCAGACTTCTTAATGCTACTGGGTAGAATCATATCTTACATCTTACATCTTCCCTTTCTCATCACCTCTACGCTGGGGTTCCCTAACGCTTGTTACTTGGGCCCTTTTCTATTTACCATGTGCACAATTTTATTGGTCATCTGCTCGCCTGGGTTATCATATCACTGCTATGCTGATGACACCTAGCTTTTCCTGTTATTCCTGCTAGATGACACTAACATCCCAGTACAAATGTCCGCTTGCCAATATTTCCTCAAGGATGAAGGAACTGCACCTCTGCATAAAATATTTCCAAGGCCGAGCTCTTGGACATTCCTGCCCATAAGTCTGTCCACAAGTATTTTAAAAAATAATTACATTTATCTCACCTTCCAAAGAGGTGACAAATATGGGGGATATGATTGGTGATCAGCTTTCCTTGTCTGACCAGGTTGACGCTGTTACCCAGTTATGCTTATTTGCATTATACAACATAAAGATAATCAGGCTGGCCCTAACTATGCTACTGTACTGGTGTCTATCTCGACAACTGCTAGTCTTTTACTTTGTTGTGTGAAACCTTTACAGATGGTCCAGTCTTAGATAGTGATCTCTTAGTCAGCTCCCACCTACCTCAATTCAGTCATATAGGCTTACACTTGTTGCTCATTGTACTCTACACAGAAATGGCGTATTAATTCAGTTCAGTTCAATTCATTTCAATTGAATTGTATTTATACAGCATCTAATACAATATAATGTGTCTCTAGACACTTTCTAGAGACCAATAGCATGACAGTTGAGCAATGATTAAATAAACAATGTCCATACAGTTCTCACAGACTGATCCACTCTGGTGGAACCACCAGCCAGTTGCTATGAGAGCAGGTTTGTCCCTCTCTATCTTAAAGGAGCTTGAGGCAGGATTTATGAAAAAAATTTGTATACGTTTTAAGTTTTCTAGTAATAATCTAGCGTATCTCTCCGTTGCCTTGAACAGGCTGTGTGCTGCAAAATGTGCTGCAATTCCGGGCCCGAATTTCCCGCGCTGTACTGCGGATGTGACGTCAAATGGCGCTGCATGTGCGTTCTCCCGTGCCGGCTTCGCTGTTGGCTGCAGTACCCTTGACGGCCGTCGTGGCGAAGGTGGCGCTAATGAGTCTCATTTCTTAAAGGAGCCTCATGCTCCTTTAAATAAGATCATTAAGACACATCTTTTCCATCTTCAATTTCTCTCCTTACTGCCTAACAGAACTAACAGAATCTAACCCCACTCCCCCTGACTCTTCTCTAGTCCAGCTGATTCTCTGTAGCTTTAGATTTGGTTGCGTTTTTGTGTATAATTTCCTTTTTCTTTTAAAAATATTGCACCTCACACAAACTGAAAGTGTCCTTCTACATTTTGGCCTGATTATGTTTCATGTATTTGTAAGCCGTGTTGAAAAAAGGCATCTGCTAATTAAAACGTACTTGTGTACACTGGCAGGACCACAAGTTACCTGCCAGTGGTCATAATGTTGTGGTAAATCGGTGAAATAAAGTGAATCAGTAAGGTCTTTTATTCCAAACTGAACTCAAAAGTCAATGAAAGCACATATAAAAACTGCTAGTAGATTAAATAAATGAAAATTAAACAAACAAAAAGAAGTTTTAGGAGACTAAACAGGTATTTTAGTCATATTTTCTTATAGCGTCTTCCCAAATTCCCCATGGCAACTAAAATAGTTTTTCTGTGTTGAAGTACTCGCTGCTTTCATTTCACTGCCTTTAGCACCGTATCCGTAGTGAAAACATTTCATCTGCAGAGACAAAGCATCACAGTTCTGGGGAAGAGCCTAACCTAAACTGACCTCAAAGCAGCTTTGAACTGTTCAGTTCACCATCTTCAGTTTGGCGTTGCTTTCTGTTCTGTTTTGATTGGTCTCTCAGTTCTGTTTACTTTCTTTTCAGTTGCTTTCGCTTACAATGACCACCAGCTGGCCCCAGTTGGATCGCTCACGAGGTAATTTCCACAATATCCCCAGCAATCCCAGTACCTGAACTCCTCAAGAGATGAATACATTAATGCCAAAATCTCCCAGCTGTATTCATGCTGAGCGTGCTCTTTTTTCTTGCACATTAGGCAAGGTCAAGGTGTTGTCCCACGAGGGGTGTGGAAATGTGAAACTTTATAGACTTAACCGTGCAAATAAGGCAAAAGCTTGCACAACAAGACTGAGCATTTCAGAAGAAAAAAAACTGATAAGTGGCGATAAAGAAGTTGGTGAATTATTCATCACTTCTGTTCAGCTGTCAATTTGTTCCTGCTGCTTAGATTTGTGTAAAGGAAATCTGCTTGAGCTGCAGATGGCATTTAGAAGGATTGCCCCACAAGATAAAAAGAGAGGGAACATGCTTTTGGGTTGTTTGGGAGTTTTTGTAACATTAACAAAGCACCCTCTGCTTGTAGAATCATCTTCCATTGACAAACAGCGTGAGCTACACTGGATTTAATTTTGCCTAATTGTATCTGTTTCAGTGTGGTTCCATCAATCACTCTGAGCCACTTTCAGTCTCTCACGCATAATGAAATAGACAGAATCTGGTTCTTTAGCAGTATTGAGAGGATGGGAAGGGAAAGAGAAGAATTGTTGCTCATATAAGATGTTGCATCTTCTGCAGTCAACATGTGAATGCAGTTTTGGCTTTCGGTGAGTTTGGAATTGATGTTGCTGTGTTTGATCCCTCGCTTCCATCACAAGGATAGTGTCTGATGCAACCATCAAGAAAGCACAGCTCTCCAGCCCTTGGCTTAAAGAGATGGCACACCAACAACAAAATGTCATGACATCCGCTCCCAAGACTGATATTGGCCAATCTGTCTGAGAGCCTCTGCTCTCCACCGCATCTCGCTCGCCCTGTGAATGATGTCCCCTCAGACCGAAACCCCTCTGACCATGAGATTAGTTCAACCTCCTCTCACCCCCTGAAGTGTTCCTCTGAAAATATCAAGCTGCTGTAACTCAACTGTTTTTATTTACCAAGATGTAGTTGTGAACGGGTCTGACTGGTCAGGAGTCATAACTGAGTCCTGCAGGTTCAACTATCTGCAGCCTATTCATACAGGTGATGGATCAAAAAATAATCATTTTACGGTTACTCTTAAAAAAAAGAGAGAAAAAGTAATATCTATGACAAGTACTATGTTTTACAGTCTATGTGTAGGGATGAATGGAACACTTTCCAAAAGCTGGAAAGATTGCATTTAATTGAGACAGGTACTTTTGACTTGTAAGTCATTAGCTGAACTGTTGGGAAAAATAATAATTAGCATTTGATTCATAAGCTAATTGCTTACAAACCTTTTTTGTTTTGTTCTGTTTTTGTAATCATTCATTTAAAGGAGCTGTATGTAAGAGCAATAATAAAACGAATCATAAAATGACCCCGATATGTCAACAGACATTTAAAAATCATGTTCATTTCAAATACTTATGTCACTGACAACAGCACTCAAGCCAGGATATTCCAGTTTAAAAAGAGGAGTTGCAGCCCTCAACTGATGTTTATGTTGTCATTTTTTGTTTTGGCCTGAAGCTCCACCCTCCACCTATCTCCCAATCACCAAGTCAGTATTGTTTCTGAAGCTCCACCCTCCACCTATCTCCCAATCACCAAGTCAGTATTGTTTCTGAAGCTCCACCCTCCACCTATCTCCCAATCACCAAGTCAGTATTGTTTCGGCATCCGGGTTGCCAGCTCGGCTCTAATTATCGCAGCCATGGCAGCCTACGTTCCTGCTGCATTCTGCAGCCTACCTGGCAACCTCTGGTCGGGGGGAGGAGGGGGAGGGTACACGCCGCTCAACAATATTTTGAAAGTGACTGCAGTACCAGTTTTGGCCATTTCTTACAGACGGCTCCTTTAACCCTTTCATAATGATATTTTTTTAATTTCCTTACCGAAAGACATTTAATTCAGAATGAGCATGGCTCCGTTCTCCATCTGACGTCCAGCTCTGACGTCCAGCTTTGAGCACCAGCTCTAACGTCCAGCTCTGACGTCCATGGGGGACTCAGAGTAAAGTCGCTCCTCCTCCACATCAAGAGAAGCCAATAAAGGTGCTTCAGACATTTACTTAGCCTGTTACCTGATCCCTAGGGAAGGGATTTGGGCACGTCCAACGTCCTGTTCGGCTCTTGCCGCTCACAGCAAACTGGTTTTAAATGAATTTAATAGTGATTTACTTTGCCCTCAACATGAACAAAGGTTCAGTCGTAGTTAATTTAGTCTGTCAGGCAGTTCCCACCGTGACAGTGAGCTGGTTTCTATGGTTCCAGTGCTCAACTATTACAGACCTGTTGGCAGCTTTGCTCCCCGTCATCATCACCAAACTGCCCAAAAATGAGGATTGTTGTAGAGATGTAGAGATCTTATATGTCATGTAGTGTACTTCTATTGCTTCTTTACTTGTCAATGATACTGTAGTTTAATGATACTGGGGTACTAATATGGTTATATTTGAAGTTGGGGAGAAATTATTTGCCAAGATTACTGATGTTACTGTTACTTTCATGTTTCATGCGTGCGGAGTAAATTATCTGCTACGGAAACTGATGGCCAGCGTGATATTTCAAAAGTTAACGTTGCATCTTGTTCAGCGATTGTTTCCCCCAGATTTATATTTGTTTAAAGGGGGGTTGTGGTTGTCAGCGATAACAAATGCACTGACAAAGAACTGGGCTGCATGCCATTTGGAATTCATTTAGCAAGACAAGGTAGAGATAAAGGCACCACCCTGACGGTCCGCAAGCCGCATGCTGTAAATCAGAGAAGAGCTTGGATGAATTGTGCTGGTGAGAAAGTCTTTCTAGTGAAGGACAACAACAGTGTCTATTTACAAGCAACTGGTCCACGGTATAGGTCAGCGCACACGCCTTCTCTTTCTGTCCTTTTGAAAATGGTACACGGGCTCCCAGTGGAAAGACTGATGGAAACACAAGAGCGGTTCCGCGTGCGGTTTTTGCTACTTAAAAGCCAGAAAGACAAATCTCTATGACTTTTCCTTTTTACTTCCTCATCATTCCTGTGAGACGTATTATTCACAACTGAAGAGTTATACAACATGGCACCTTCTCGAGGTACAAAAAAAGCAACAAGGTTAACAGTGACATGCACTAAAGCCTAGTCAAAAAGTCGTCGAGCAGCACTTTGTGCACACACGATGAAAGCTAATCTGATCACTGAGCAATTTTAGACGTGACTGAAGAAAGCCCTCAAGATATCTGGCAAATTTTCTTTTTGTGTGCTGGAGTCAATGGGGTCCGAGGCAAATGTTCTGACTGAATGATGTGAGCTGGTGGACTGTAAGGCAGGAAAGGCCTGAAACCGACCAAACATAATTCGATTTTTAACTTAATGAATCGTTAATATTTTAAAGGAAAATACTTGACTTTAATCCTCATGTTCATTATCGTGATATCATTGGCTCTTTTTAGCCAATGCTTTTGTTTTGTTTTGTTTTGTTTTGTTTTGTTTTGTTTTGTTTGTGGATAAAAACCACAAGATTAATCTTTTTTAACTCTTCCTTTTTTCTAAGATTACAAAAAACAACAGATCTCTGAGTATTAGAAGGTCTGACTTTGAGGGTAAATTGCTGGGATGTCGACTATTGGGCCTGAATGTTTTCCATTTGGGAATCATCATTCTTAATGTTGAATTTTGAACTCCTGAATGTCTAGAAATGTTTTTATAACTTTTTTCCAGATCGATGGCCCAACATTTGTTTTATCCTAGACCTTTGTTGTTGTTTCAGATTGAAAAATTAAAAAAATCCAAAACTTCCAAGTCTATTTATAATACTGTTCATACGTTTTGAGAGATTTATGTCATCGGATTATTCGTGTACTTCATGCCTACAAGGGAAAATCTGCGTTTTCTATGCGAAGATATATGGCTGCAATGCATTGTCTCAATGTTGTGTGTGCATGTGTGTGGGGTTTTTTTTTTATTATTCAATCTGTTATCATTTTGGCATCACCATTATCACCAGTATAAGACACTGAAGCTTACTGTGGAATATTATTTAAATTCATTTTGTGATTGTCATTTATAGTGGCTGATTACCTTTGATGTATAAATCAGTGGGAAATGGTTTAATCTTGGTCCTTTTGATGTTTTACGATTACTGTAAAGTTTGAGCTTGAAGAATTGTGTACGTGATTTGTTTGACAGGAGGGTTAAATCTGTTTTATCATCTAAAAGAAGCTGGTCCTGGTCCAAAGGTACAGTGCATAGTTTTTGCATAGCTTTCAAAGTAAGTAAAAGGTCAACACAAGTTTAACTCCAAAATACTTCTAAAGGTGTCCACATCCTTAAATTTATGTCACAAAGTGAAAATGAGTCGATCTAACGTGTTGTGCCATCACACTCAGAGAGGCTTGATATGGTTAGAATAAAGTCCTGGAGAACTTGGGTCCATAAACTGCTTGTGAACAGTTTTTGCAGTGTGTGGGGGCAGCAGAGTGCCATCATTCCACTAGCAGGAGTTCAGGGTAAAGCTGCCAGACAGGAACCTCTAACAGGGCCGACCATCTCCTAGGCCTCTTCAGCCGGCGTGTCTCCACCACACCATAGCGCCACACAAGAACCTTTGACTGAAAAAATAGCGTCGCTGACCACCAGGTGGCGGTAATGTGCATTTTTTGCAGTTCGCAAACGGCCAGCAGAAAAATGCAGAGAAGAAAAAAACATAAACAATGGATGCTACTTTATTTACTTTTTTTTTTTTTTTTTTTAAATATACGTATACGTTGTAGCAATTATGATTAAAATAAAAACCCCGTCGGACCTCTTTATTGGTGTAATAAAGAGGTCTGACAGCAAGACCTGAACCGACTCGTCGCTCCATCCATCACTTTTTTCATGTCTGTCACTGCATCAAATCTGCTTGTAGCGAAATGTCTTTAGTCAAAATGCTTTAATGATTTGTGGTCACATTATATATGTTCACGCGAGAGCACTGAATGTAATTTTCTGCTTTTAAAATACTAAATCAGCATAGACAACCCCCCAGGTAGCCCCTCTCCTACTACAGGGCCATTTTTTGGCTACGTAAAGGTTCCTGAAGGCCACATTATGGGGCTGTTCCTGGTAATGGAAACACACGCAAACGTCCCTGCTCTCAAAAAATCTACCGCCAGTGGAAACGCACCTATGGTGTTGAAAGAGTCCCCATGCCAAGGAATAAATTTCCTGATGTGCTTGGTCGGCAGAAACATTCATCTTAGTGGTACGCGTCACTGTCAAGACCCACAGTTTCCTGGCAGAGTGTTGTCCCGAGCCCAGAGCCCTACGTGGTACCATCCACAAAAGAATCCATCAGAACGATGTTCCCGGTTCCATTTCTCTTGCCCCACTTACTGTGTTTTTAAAAGTTCATTTTATTTCACGGTTAAGTTTCTGCAAATCCAGCTACAGATCCACCATTACTCTACACGCAACACTGACGGACTAAATTATTTTAAAGAAAAGTTTGTTGTTACCACATATAGCAAACCATTTTTCTCTCGTTCTTTTCTCATTTTACCCTCATTGAGAATCATTAAGAATAAAAATAAAGTTGTAATATTTGGTGGGAAAGACCTGCGGAGGTGGAGAAGAGGGGGTAGAGAGGATGCCCTACTCTCGGCCTATGGCCTGCAAATGTTTGCAAAAAAAAGCACTGGAATTAATTGGAAGAAATGCTGCAGATGCGCCAAACTCACATGAATCCTAAATAAAATGCGGAAAATGGAACTAAAAGTAGCAGATTGTAATAGCCAGCAGCCCTTATGTTCAGATGGCAGCTGAGCAGCTCTGAGCAGCTCTCAGTCAGGGCTGGCCTCATAAAGCCGTCAGATCCTGAACACCATGAGTAAACAACAAGAGAAATCAAAGAAGAACTTTTGATGTTCATCCCTTTTTTGTTGAAACTCAACCTTAAAGGGGACCTATTATGGCATCTAATACCTATTTTAAACAGGCCTTGAATGTCTTAAAAACAAGCTTCTGATTGTTTTTGCTAAATAAATTAGAAATTCAGCCTCTGAGCCATGTCTTTATCGTCCCATTCTCTAACCTCATTATCTATGTGGGATTCTGAGTGGGCGGGGCTATGATAATGAGGCTCTGTGCTGATTGGCTGCCTGAATGACGCGATACACCGCTACGAAAAAATGGCGGAAGCTCCGGCCGGCGGAGTTAGTTGTGGGCGTGGTTTCACGCATCGGAGGCCAACCTATGTAAATCACATTTTGGTTACGTAACGAAAGGGAGCAGAATCTGAACGGCTCGTAGAAGCCACATCACACTGGACCGCTCATCCGGGCGGCTGTACAGACACTGCAGAATTTGGTTGCTTTCCTCCTTCTCTGAGTTGGCAGGCTGAGGGGAGACCACTTTATATATGTTAAAGCCAGAGAAAACGTGTTTTTCATAATACGTCCCCTTTAAATTTAAATGTACCAGTTTAAGGTTTTATGTGAGGGAACTACACATAACCTGTGGCGTGGACCAGCAGCTGAAATTGAAATTAAAGTTTTTCAAAAGTGTCTAAGACACATCGCGAAAAACAAAAACGAACCCCCCCATCCCTGCCCGAGTCTCCAACACCACTGATGAAGCAGCAGCCTGAAGGTGAAAGAGCTCTCCGAAACAGATGGGCGATGTTCAGGAGAATTGTACATTCAAGTTTGGCTCAGAAGAAGTATATATTTAAAAAAAGGAAGAAAAATGTCTGAATATCCCAAGGTCCACCAGAAGTCTTATTGTTTAAACAATTAATGAATATTTTGCCACAACAAATCATTTAAAAGTCAGACCAAGATAAAGGGTATCAATTAAATGTAACACAGAAGCCAAATGAAACCCAAAGAAAGTTCTTGAGGTTGCTCCAGGTCCTACCGTCCTACTGGACCCACTGTGAGAAACCAGGGCGTCATCTTTGACTCGGATTTGTCCTTTTCAATTCACATGTAAAACCCGTTTCTAGGACTGACTTCTTTCACCTCAACCTTTCTCTTGTGTTCGGTACCATTTAAATTTGGTTATTCCATCAAGTCCTTTTCACTTTGTCAAAAACTTCTATTAAAAAAAATAAAAATAAAAATAAAAAAAGTTTCACAGAATTATCAAATGTGGTGAAAAAAATTATGACCTTTGCAGTGTTGGGTCGGTTTCAATCCAGTTATAATATAATAGTGTAAAACTACTCTTGCCAAACTCATGAACACGCTGTCAGTTCCCGAACACTGACGAGCAGCTTCTCTCTCTTTCTTGAGCCTCAAACATTCTGATTCTAAAGGCCTCATCCAGTAGCGGAGCCAGACGGGGGGCAAGGGGGCGGTCGCCACCGGGCCCACAAGCTCACAGGGCCCAATGATAGGGCCCTGTTTTGTGTGATACGTGTGCATTGTGCGGGTGCAGTGTAGGCTAATTCTTACTTTACAAACTGTCCTGAACGCATCGGGGCTGTGAGCCAACGCTGATTGGCTGTAACAGTTACAGCCAATTTGCTGACTCGGCAAGTTTGCTGCCATGAAGGAGATGAACTTTAAAAGAGGACTAAGCATGTACAAAGTTTTGAATGTTACCCTGTTTTCCACGTTACCTGGAATATTTTGTTCGGGCCAAGGGTTATGGAAGCGTCAACTGCCATTGGTGAGTCAGTCAACCTTCATAAATAATTTCTTTATCAGAATGTTGTGGTAGCCTTGACCACCTGCCTATTTAAATGTGCTTTGTGTTGTTGTCAACTAGACCGCAGAGTCTATTATCTATTATAGACAGGGCTGCACATAAGTGGGCCGCCAGAGCGCATGCGCCGTCAAAATCCACAGTGCGCTGTCAATCTTGTGCTGCGAAGCGCTTTTGCGTACCAACAGCTGGGGCTCATATTATTGGTTGTGGCCAGACCAGAATACTAATATTAAAAAATCTATTGCGAGAGCTTTTCCCCAGAACTGCCACTCAAAGTTGGTACTGGCCAATCACAGCGCGTCCCCCTCCATGATCGTGGCGGCGGTGGGTTGGCAGGAAGAGAGGTAAGGATCAGCTTTACTGAACAAACCCCAACACGTCTCGTCAAAATGTCCAAGAAGCAAGCGCCATTAAGTAATTATTTTGGCATTCCACCACCACCAACTACAAAGAGACGCCAAACTGAACCACTACCCGAATCGAACAGAAAACGTGTGTTCGCCGAGAAATGGCACATGATGTTACGCGACGACGCGTACCGTACGTTCGCGTTCCCGCGTATCCTACCCCGTAAGCTCTGCGTTGGTGCAACGCGGAACCATAAATCAACCAGTGTCCGTCACTGCGTGCAGCAGTTACCTGCACCAGCAAGACGCTGCTCTCTGATTATGGCTCACAGTTTATGAAAACCCCAAATAAAAAATAAATTAGAGAATATTTTATGAAATCAATAAACAATTCCATCATCAAAATTATAACAAATAAAGGTTCAACATATCTTGCTTTGCATGTAATAAGACTAGGTAATATATTAGTTTCACCTTTTAAGTTGAATTATTGAAATAGATTAACTTTTACACCATATTCTAGTTGAATTATTGAAATAAATTAAGTTTTACACCATATTCTAGTTGAATTATTGAAATAAGTTAACTTTTACACCAAATTCTAGTTGAATTATTGAAATAAGTTAACTTTTACACCATATTCTAGTTGAATTATTGAAATAAATTAACTTTTACACCATATTCTACACCTTGGCTGATGTGGACATACAGAGCATAGGCGGCTATTTCAGCTGCTATATGGTTGGCTGTCTGTACAGTCATGCAAGTTCAATGCTATTAAAGAACACGTTTTTTCATATAAAATAAACACATTTTTATGCAGTTTAGAAATTTTGGGCCTTTTTTTTTGGCTCCTGCGCTGCTGAAATCGGGGCGTCCTTTATTTCTATTTCTGAAAGTTGGCAACCCTAGGTGCAAATGATGCCGTGATCATCCCAATCTGGCCGATAAAAACTGTAAGTTTTATACTGACTCTAAAGACTAACACGCACCATAATTTGTTAATTCATCTTTATAAGTGAATAAATATAGTTTTGCCTATAACTTATTCCTGCATCCCTCTTTTATCGATCCGGCGAGACGGGTCACCGCGTTTTTGGAGCCCCAAGTCACATATCCAGGGGCTCCTCTGAGCACCAGACCAAAATAATTATGTGCAGCCCTGATTATAGAGCTCAGAAATGATGTTATAGACGCTGTGTCTATATCTATCTAAATAGATTGTGTAATTTTAGACCAGTTATGTTTTTTTTGTATTTAAGCTGTATCAAAGATGGAACTGAGTCAGTCCGTGACTATCTGAGTTTTCAGCTCCATGTGATTGACAGCTGTCAGGCCTATGTGTGTGTGTTCTTCTGAACAAGTTTGTGACTTTAGTCTGCTTTCTGCAGCATAGGCCTATAGGCTTGCTTGGCTCAATAAAAGTGAGAATAAATGTTGTTTGATGGGTAGGATGAGGTGTTGTTGAATGTTAAAATGACTATCATACGGGCCCATCGAGAATGCTACGCCCCCTCTGTACTGAGACCCACCCACAAAAAGAACAACAAAGAGTATCCTCCTCTGGACACGGACGCATCTCGCAAGTCTGATGAGGAGGTCACAGGAGCTCAGGTTGCTCCTGTTGTGTTTGTTTTTGTAGTTTTTATTTTATTTATTTATTTATTTATTTGCCTTCTCATGAGTTTATTTCAAAGCCTATAAAAGCGTGCCCTGACCACGCTAGGTTGTTCTTCATCATTCTCAATATCTCAATGTTGGTATTATCTGTTGGAAGTGATGAGATTCTATAATTTAATATCTATAATAAAAAAAAAAGCTCTTTAACCACCAGACTCCCAATTGGAAGAAAACTGCTTGACCTCATAAGCCATTGGCACTTTAACTTCTGACATGCATGAGAACCCATATATGATGATAAATCTGCAAGAATAACAGGGAATACAAAAGCTGAAACATTTTAAATTAAAAAAAACTTATTATATTCCTTTTGCATATGATGTCTTGGACCAAAATTATGCTGGTGATTTTATTTTGTTAAAGTAAAATTGAAATGCTTATAGACAGTTTTTTTCAAAAATGTATCTATCTTGTTTTGTATTTTTTAAAGGCACCTGATGCTACAGTGAATCTCATGTACAAAAGAAAACTAAATAAATAATAATAATAATAAACCCAGACGGGGTTATCAGTGAGTGCAATGAAAGTCTGATTTGCTTGAAATTCATATATAACCCATTACGAATACTCTGTGTTGTATATGTTCACAGGTCTGGGAGGTAACTGGTTATTTATTGATCCTGTCTAGACTGAGGGTAGCGCTGCAAAATTTCAACTGACAATAATGTTCAAGGTAGCAGCATTAAGGTGTATGGTTTGTTTTTATGAAAGAAAATGCCATCCACCTAAAAATGATATGAATGCGTGTTGCTTTGCCACTGAAATGCTGCTGAGAGGTTAAATATACTGCAGATGAGGACTTTTCTGTGCTGTCAAAAGACCTGAAAGGTTACATAAAGAAGACGAGCGTTGGCCTTCCAGCTATTGAGAGTATAGTATAAAACGTATATAGACGTCAGAAATTATTCGTATACGGCTTTCAAACAAGTAAAGTAGTCGGTCATCTTTACTTCTCTCATGCAGTTTGAAAGGATGGTGTGCTTTTTCTTTGTTTTAGAAGTCTTAATGAAAAAACTCATATTTTGTTCAAAATACCAACCAGATAAGATATGACAGCTTAATTTCAACCGAGGCTCCTCAGCTACGTTTATAGATGATTTTAGTGGAGGAGTCGGTCAGGTCCCTCCACCTGACCTCTCCTGAGGAGTGTGGAGTTGGGTGGAGATTAGGGGGGATTTTGTATTTCGGTGTAAATCCATGGTGGCGTAAAGCTGCGGTGGCATAAAGCCACGGTGATGATACCGTGAGATTTTCAGGCTCACAGTGACGGTCATTTCTTAATTATTTTAATATTATGCGGCGCCGCCGGCGCAACTCCACATAAAAAAATTATATGCACGGCTTAGGTCCACGCAGGTGAGATGAATGATTATAAATCCCAGGGTAGTCGGTTTACGATGTTTCATGCAAAGAGCAGGTTATTGTTGTTGTAGATATCTAAAACTTATCTACAAACAGCAGAGTGGATAAATCTATTCATTTATGTACAGTAGTATTACTCAAATGTTTCAGTGATATTTGTGATATTACTTTCATTCTCCTTGAAAGGCGGGGTCTTGTTGTCTACAGAAGATCTAAAAGACATGACTATGTCGCTTTTCAACACTTGTTTGGCGCAGGGCAGTGACGTCACGCCAAAGCACGACCTGAATCTGACCAAAGAAAGGAAAAAAAGATGCAAGAAACGGAGAAGTGCAAACACGACAAACATACTACATACTTCTTCACATGAAGCCTCTAATATATTATATTTATGATGTGTGTGTTTTATATCATACAATATAAATAGAGGGAGAGACTTTAGTGACTGAATATAGATAATTACATTTAGCTGACACTTAAGCATAAACCAACTATAAGTTGTATTACTGTACATAAAGCATGTACATTGATTTGATAACTTGATACTGATGCTTGTCTGTTTTGTTGGTCATTTCATGGCCCCTAGTACCAAAAAAATCACTGTGAAATACCGCGGTATACTGTACTAATTTGTGTAATCATGTCTGAATGTCTGTCAGTTGTGAGTCAGTTGTCTACTGTTAAGTGTTTTTTATAGTGTTTTTTTCAGTTACTGGATGCCCTAAATTTCCTTTGGGATTCATCCCTCCATCCATCCAACACAGTCTCCGTACCTCACAGCCAAACCGTTACCTCCCTGGTGGAGACAAAGACCGGGAACTGGAAAACTAATATTCAACGAGTGTCAGGGTTTGACACTTCCCCCCAGTTTTTGAGTTTCAGTTCTGTCCCTCCTGTTTCCAATTTGCCCTGATTGTCTGCACCTGTGTCTCGTCGTGTCTCGTTATCCCCTGTGTATATCTGGTCTTGTCATTCCTTTGTTCCCTGTCGGTCCGTACTGTTTCTACCTCCATGTCTCCCCGTAGTTTTTCATGATCCTGGTTTTTGTTGATCCTGGCCCGCAGCGCTTTTAGTTCTTGTTTTTTTGTTAATAAACCCTTTTTGTTGAAAACTCCTGCCTCCGGCCTCCTACTCTCTCTCCTGCGTTTGGGTCCTCATCTAACCAATCACAACAACGAGGGTCTGCAGCGTTACAGAAACAACATTTTCAGACAGCCACAAATAAAAGTAAAAGACTTGTTTTATGGCAGACTTTTTGAGTCAGAGGGTTTGTCCAGTTCTCTGTTCACTACATACTTAGCTATAATCATTATTTCACCCTGGTAAATGCTGGACCATCAGCAGATTATCTGAGGGGCATATTGTCCAGTCAAAGAACCTCTTGCTTAAACTGTTATTACCGTCGTTAATGGGAACGCCCACAACTTTCCAAAACACTTACCCAGCTGCTGCGTTTGAAAACAATCCCAGATCATCATCCCACCACCACTGTGCTTTATAGTAGGCTACGTTTGTTATGCGATAGTTGATTGGCTGCTTTTGGCTTTTGCCGAACCGAGCTCAGTGCACTGTAGCCAAACATCTCTGCTGTGGTCCCGTTAGTCCGTGGGACGTTGTTCCAGGATAATCGTGGTTCGTTTGGGTGCTGCTCTGCAAATCTAAGTCATGCTGCCATTATTTTTGAGAGCAGAGGTTTCCTCCGGGCGACCCTTCAGGAAAAATCATACACGTGCTATCTAACATGGACTGGACGCAACTGGAAACAGGTCAGTCATCAATACAGCTGACAACAACAGTCTTTGAAGGTTACCCCAAGTATTTCATGGAGGGCAGGAAAAGTGGTCGGCATTATTTCCAGAAGCAAGGCGGCAAATACAGCGCTACGCTTCATTGCACTCAGAGCACTTTACTGCAGGACCAAGCATGTGGCCTTGATTTAGGTGAATGAGCACATCCAATTTATATTCAAGCAATCAGCAATCACTCGTAGGGACACATGCACTCTCACAGTTGCATTGACTATCTCTCCTGCCAGCGGTGCTCATTTTGTTTCTGAAAAGACGGAGAGAAGGAACGGCAGAGACAGAGAGACCCCCAGACGCAAGGGAAATCTATTCCTACACCCGGCTGTTCACTCCTCGCCTGCAGTCAAAGATTCACTGATCCTGGAAGCATCTGCCTGCTGCCCAACTCTGTCAGAGAGGTCTGGAGTGACGGGCCCCCAGACTCCAGATATCCATCCCCTCACACCCCCACCACTACCAAGCCCCTATGCTCATGCAGAGCAGAACAGGTGCTGAGCTTTCCACCGAGGGACTTCAAAGGAGCAAGATGGAGGCAGTAACAAAAAAGTCAGGATGCACAGGGAGTACACACTAAAACGGCTGTAAAACAGTCGTGGTTGTGTTGTTAGAGGGTGATTTCATTGACCAAATTATCTTGTTTTAATGGTAACTGTCTCATACATTATGGACCAGAGTACATATGTTCTGATCAAAGCCAGGTTTTGGCTCGATCAGTCTGATATGCTCCTGAAAGAGATGCATGTTCGTTTGTCTGGTGCACCATAAGAAAAACCAATGAACAGAATCATATGTTAATACGAGCTTTATCATATCATGCACAATATTTTCCAGCCGGAGGTACACTTCTCTCAAACCACAGAGGTAGGAGAGAAATGCACACAGTGGTCATCCATCCAGTCGTATTTATACTGGAAAAGGAGGTGTTTTGTATGTGAACCCCGTCTGTGGAGCCGGCTGCAGGGAAAGACACCCAAACATGTCACACCTTCAGCCTTATATCTCTGTTGATAGCTTCCTACTTGAGGTGTCAACCCAGAAAAGATCTAAGACAACTAAAACTTTAGGAAAAACAGGATAGGACCCATCAGTTTTAAAACATCTATTTCTCTTCATTGTCTTCACCTAAAGAAGAGAACTCAGCCAAACAGTGTCAACAGTCTAGTCATAAAAAAACAGGAGGTGATCCTGCCCCGAAAACCACCACCACTGTAGAGTCTTATAGAAAAACCATTCAAAACTTTAAACAATGTCATAAAATCCTAACACTTCTGAGTTTTAGTTGTGGAGAACAGCTGATTTTGTGCTGCATCCACCTCGAGATACTCACAGATTCAACCTCCGCGGACCATTAGCTCACAAGTTAATTAGCTCACCTTGGACAAACAATACACGCCTCTCTCACAGTGAGATGAGGTAGACGGCGTCCTGTGACCTAATTTATTTCAAAAGGAGGCATCATCCGAGCGAGAAAAACCGTGTATGAACAGGTGCAACATATTTCACGATGCAGTACGTGGTGACACTGCATAATGCTCCATCAGGGAAAGAAATGGCAAGCCAATAAGTGGCCTTGATGTGGTGGACACATAAATTGACTCACACTACTGAGGAAAACAAAAAATAATCAGTTTTTGTGAGAAAGAGGGGTTGTCAACTGATAGATATGAATCAGAGACCTTCCTGCTTCAATCCTGAGAGGAAAGGTTTGTCTATTTTCCTGTAGTTTACTAATTCCAGGATATTCATTAGATCTGTGTAATTGGGTTTAAGTGTGCTGTTTTTAGTTTTGTTTCTATTTAGGTATCAAATACTGGGTTGTGTTTAGGCAGACATATCTTGGAACTGTACAGCAGATCTTGATCTTGGAGTGGTGGTGTTGTCCAGCCCTGATCCCAGACATAACTGGAGTGAAAACAGCCCTACAAAGAACTGAGGAAAAGCCTTTTTGCTTTAAATGGTTCTGACATTTAATTTGGAAACATTAAGTGCCTTGCTCTTGCCTCAAGACTAAAGTTGTCTGCTGTGAAGAGTGCACATCTTCAAGGTGGAACTTCATTGCAGATAAAGTGGGAAAAATCAATTTCAGCCAAAAGGTATGGAGGTCGATGTGTGCCAAAATGCACAAGCTTGTAGATTTGTTGGGAAAACATGTTAAAATACAATGTGAGAACTTGTGCAACAAAAATTTTAACTTGTATTCTGCTGTAAAGAAAAATCACACACGTGAACTGAATTTGAAGTTATAGAAGAAGATAGATCATGTAAGACCATGTGGAGAAAATGTCTACTTGTATGTCCAATTTTCACACAAACGTGCTTTGAATGTGAATGCACAGAAACGTATTTACAGATGTGGAGATTTATGTTAACACAAATGAAATTACAGAAGACATTATCATCCATAGTTTACTTGTAATAATTTATCTTTTGCATGTGTTAACTTTGCGGTACAACCTCAACTTGGCGATTGCAGCTCCTTGAATCTACGGCTGCAAGCTCTCACGAGTCACAGTGTGATGAAACTGCGCTATGACTTTTGGCAGATTCCTTGAGAGATATTTGTGCCAAAGGTAACCTGTGACTTGTGAAAATCTGTTAAGTGGAATCAGCATGAAGTATTCACTATCCGGACAAGAAGATGGTATGTACAGTTTTTTTTTTTTTTTTTAAAGGTATCTTCTGCTATGTACACACAAGAAAAACATGTTGCAATATGTTGAAATCACAACACTTTGGCTGTAGCTGGATTGTGCTAAATATCTAACAGAGAATCTAAACAAATACTACAGGCTTCACAGAGGGATATGGTGCTTCTTGCTACTCTTCTGTGTGGCTTTAATGTACCGGTATTCAAATAGTTGGGAGGGAAACGCGTTAGAATCCCATAACATTACAGACTCTGCAAAAACCAATTGCGGTGCAGATTTTGAACAAGTGTTCGTGCCATTCCGGTGGGATTGTAATAAGAGTCAGGAAAGCAGATACGCTGTCAGAGCAGCGCTGCCAGAGAGCCGCAGGAATTAAAAGCTTTTGTGCCTCTACAGAGTCTTTGCAGTAATTATTTTATGGTAAAATTTGATAGCAGGAGGATCAGAAACTATTTTTTTTGTCTTTTTTCATTTGTCAAGACTTGTTCCAATTCTTGCAGCTGCCTCTCAAGATGCACACTTCACTCACATGCAGAGGATTATTACAGGGAGCTGTCAGCGCGGAGGATTATGTTAACAGCTTAATTAGACTTTTGCTTTGCTTGCAGTGTTGATAACAGTTATTACAGTGCGCATGTAATTGTAGTCAATGATCAATGTAATAGTGCATTATGGTGTTAAATTGAATTACATATAGCCTTATGTATTTTACAGGAATTTCTATTTTTATTTTCTGAAATCATGTCTATTACATTGATTGTTTATATCACACTGTACATGATATAACACTGCACATTTTATCTACCCAACAATTACTGAAGGAATGAAGATGGAGGGTGGATAGGCATGTGAGGATGGATGAATGACTCTCAAAGGCAGGCTTGAAGTTGCCTCGGGGTCTTCCATAGCTATTAGTGTTCGTCTACACAGATATCTGAAAAACACAACAACATAATGCTTGGCAAGTGTGCAGTAAATAATGAATAAACTGAGAAAACAATGCTGCAGTGTGTAATGGCACTTTCTATTTGGCCAGAAAAATGCAGTGTTCTAAGTGGTAAAAATGCATGTTTGACCTATGAAAAGGCAAATGTGACCTGCAGCCTTCTGTATACCATCTAAGACGATGAAAAATGACATCACACACATAAATATGTTTAGCTATTTACTTACAGACACTGAAGACTGTAAAATGTGTTATCTTTGCTTGACCGACTACAATATAACTATGTACAGCAGACATCAGTTTAAGTAGCGGTCCTGATCGCCTTGACTGATCATTTTGTTTTTATAATTGAGAAAAAAGTTAGTCACGTGCTGTCGCAGCAAACTTTATGGTGCATAAACCGGGGTCTTTATGCGATGTAGGAACAGGATCAAAATCTGAACGGCTCAATTTCTGCTGTTCCTCCTGAGTGGGGCAGAAAAGTCAACACATACACTGTTATGATCTGGTAGATGCTCCACTTACCAAACATTCATTTAAATTAGAAATGGGAACTAATCTGCAGCCTGCCTACCGCTCCTGAGTGCACAGGCACAAATGAAAACCAGTCCAAAGAACAAGGGTCAGAACACAGAGGCCCGTCCCCTAGACGGCTGCACACGTAGGGCGTTTGGCCTCTCCAGTAAAAGATGAGCTCACAGGAGGGAAAACCCATGTTCTTCATCGGGTTGAGCTTAATTTGGTCACATCTCCATATTGGGGAGGTCTTGGGTCTGCCCAACTGGGACATAAACTCATGTTAAAACGTACCCGTGTCAGTATGGTGAGAAGTAAAGACCAAATATCTGAGAACCAAAACCCAGAATCTGTAGCCAAGAACTCAGACTTTCTAACTGAGATTGAAATCATTTTTCTGGGTTACACATTTCTTTTCTCACCATGAAACCATCCCCCTTTTCAAACTGACTTTCCTGGTGTGCATTTTCTTTTTGCAATTACAAGTCTGAAACGAGTGTCAAACCAGCACCGGTTCAATCTGCAGAGGGGAGGTGGGACATAGTCGAGATCTAGTAGTGCCTTGCGTGAACGTCAGAGCACCAAAAATGTGCTGGTCACAGTCATGGAGAACCAGCAACCTCCGGTAAGTTGTTCCTTCTTTATCTTTTTTGTGTACGATCAAGTTGATGTAACTGATAAAGTTATTACTGACCTTTACCACTACGTCATAAGGCGTCATTCAGTGGTAGTAATTCCGTAATTGATTACAGATTCTGGGTTTTGATTTGATCCGTGACACATTTGACTTTGAATTGACACCATGTAATGGGTTTAAAGCAAAAAATGCAGGTAAAGGGACCACTGGTGGTGGAGGGGATTGTTTTATATTTTAAGGACACAGGAAATGAGATCAAATAACCTTCATCTTCTTGTTAGGTTAAACTACAGTGTGATGGGGTTTAAGTTGTATAACTTGGTATGTCCGAGGGCCAAATATCCAACATTCAGATTGAATCCTCAGTGGAGCTAAGATTGACGTCTTAAAATGTCCAACTTTTGAGCAAAGATAAATATATTTACAATCCGGTTCAAAAGGATTTTTGGTCCCACAGCCATGAGAACTCTGACGGGGATTGATTTTTTTTGTAAAACAGCAGCAAAATGTTTATACAGCAATACATTTATTTCTTCTTTGAATGAATGACAGACAGTCAGTTCGACCAACGGCTGGCCGCTATTACTTCTTCATAGTCTTTCTGCAACCAGCTGTTTGTACAAACCTAGCCGTCGGCTAAAAACTATTTGATTTTACTGTCAAAAACTTTTTTAAAGAGTATATTCTTCTGTAAACGTCTCCCGGCAGCTCTGGAGGTATTTCGGCGGGGACCCACTGAAGGAACTTTGATTGACAGACGTTGTGCATGTTCCCCTCAGCTTCCCCAGCAACGTGGCTGCACCCCGTATGTAGAAAAATAGGCTTCAAAACAGCTCTTCAGAAACCAGTGGGCCACACAGCTTAACCCCTACATCCATTGTTTTGTACAATTTACAGCTATTTTGCACGTTTTAAACTCTTCAGCAAAACTAGGGACAGAGCAGTGGGTTCAGAGCGACCTCATCAAAATGACACGCAACTAGTTTAAGATAATTGTATAATCTATAACCAGATTTGATCAAGCTGGTTAGGATAAATATTACTGACCAAGGCATCTCCAGCAGCCCATTGAAAGCCTAAGTAAGAAGGATCCATGTGGATCTGGGCTGCTGGAAATGCCTGGACCTTTTGGAAAGAAGGAATAGATGTCAACAGTGATGCTATAGTTTCAGTGTTTGAGGGATGGTAAAATACTGTCTTAAGGTTTTCTCTCCCCCTCCACAATGAGCACTGATGGTCTACACATCCAGACAACACTCGAGAGTCTCCTTCTTTTGTTTTGAGCCCATATTGCATTCTTGAATGGAAATATTTGTGCATTATTCTTTTTGGTGCAGGAAAGTTCTTGAAGGATTTTGGGAAAACTTTCCTCTAAAGCTTCAAGACTGGTGTGCTGAAACTCTAATCTGCATTGTCACATCGACGCAGAGCCTGGAGCTGCTCCATTAACTATGATAACAGAGAGGAAAGGGACAAACACATTCCATTTCTCTTGCTTCTTTCTAAAGCAGACAGAAACTTACTAATACTGGCTGAACTCTCCCAGGGCAGCAGCGTAACATGTTTGAAAGCTCAATACAGTGGTGCTTCTCTTTGTATTTTCCACCTCCTCCAAGGCTTTAATACTTTCATTTTGTTATTTTAAGAATAAGCTAGAGATTTCCTTGGGAAAAAAAAAAATCTGGTTGATGTTTGAATTTCTTTGAGCACCATTTTTTTTAATGAGTATGATTCAAAGTAAACTCTCATACCCAGAGAACCTCGCTGGAAGCTTCCACAAGTGAGATCTCGCATCTAATCTTCAGTGAAATCTCCTCTCCAGCGGCTCCTCAGAGAGAATGACTCAGCAGGCCAACCTTTCCCTTTCTTTTGTCTACCATCCTTCTACAGAGAGGAAGCACTAGTCCAAACTTTCCATTCAATTTGATGGGAGAATTTATTTCAAAAATAGCCCCAAAGGGATGATGTGTTATGTTGTGATGTTGTACACTTGCGTTCAGCATTCCCAATCTAATCTGCTATTTTTTCTTGAAGTACTCATATCAGAAATGGGATTTTCTTTTTCCTCAGACAAATGATAGCATATTAAATTTCTAAAAGCAGGAGGAGATGTTGCACTTGCATGTGGAGCAGGACATGTACGCGGTGGGTGACATAAAGACACTGTTGTGTGTTGAGCGGAGTTGACCCAAATGCAGGTTATAAGGCAGAAGGACCTTCAAAACAAAGAACTCTATTTAACCAAAAGCGCTCCTAAGGCAGGAATCAAAAGCAAAAGGTATTTACTCGAAAAACAGAAGAAACTCCAACCAGTGAGGCAGACCAGTACACAGACGATAAACAGAGGTTGAAAAACAAACGTACTTGGGAGGACACAAGAAACGGATCTCTCTTTTTCTGCAGTTCCAGCATGGATCTATTATAAAACTGGATGGGAGATTGAAAATGGCCGCCCATTCATTTCAATGCATTCTGCTCAGCCAGCGCATACGCCGAAAAAATCTCTAGCTTCCGGGTTTACTTCCGCATACACGGGCCCATAGAGCATGCGTAGTTGAGTCACCTCCCATGATGCTCTGGGGCCTCCCATCATGCCCCGGGGCAATGACGCGAATATTAATATAAAATGTATTAATATAATATCTTAATTAATGTATATTATTACATGTATAGTATTACATATATTATTAATGTATTAATATAATATAATTACATAATATATATTAATATAATACATCCGTGGAATGCACGGACACGGCTGTGACGTCAGCCGTGACGTCACGCCCAGAAAGAGACTTTTCTTTGACTTTTCTGGCCGTTATAAAACATTTTTGACAGATATAAAGTCCATGACTTAAAAATATAGAATACAAAGATTAGTAATTGCCGGTGATTACAGCTGGAGGTGTCCTGTGAACAGTTTTAGAGGCTTCTCTTTTACTATTGCGGTCTATGGGAAAAAAGCTTTCTGGGCCTACTTGTGTTCTTGATGACGTCACATCAGAGCTAACAGCCTCACATCATGTTCTACAGTTTAACTGGTCATAAAAACAAACACCTGAAACACTAATACTATTGCGGATGGGCCTTACATCGCTCCCGCTCTGGTATTTATAACCAATACTTCATACGATGCGTTCTTAATTAACTTTATGCTTTTGTATGCTTACCATGTTATAAATAAAGTTTGGTAGCAGGGAAAAGACCGGGGGAAAACGTCTCTGAACTTTGTGGTAAACTTTATGACTTGCCCACAAATATAAAGTTATAATAACTACATTCTCACATGAAAACATCTTAAAACTACATGCTGTCAATCAAAAACGAAGTTACAACTATATTTACTCCTCTCGCCTCTTCTATTAAGCGGGGTACACATATGAGGATTTTGTTTTTAATCTGAAGAGATGTTTTTTCTCTGTACAGATCCCACACATGAGGATTAAAAATAAAAACGGGCATTTATCTTACTGATACTGATTTCTGATAATCTCAGCACACCACACACACAACGATTCTGTCCCGCAGAGACTCAAGAATCTCGTCCTCCGAGCCAGAAATCTCACATGATCAAATGGGATCTAAGAAAAATGAAGAGGAAGAAGCATGGCAACAGCCATAACAACCGGAAAACACAATACAATGGAAGAAGACATACAAGACGGGGAAATTATGGTGGTCTTGGGACTGTTGTTTCGGGGAAAATCCCAAAATAAAAACAAGAAAAGACGGAAAAATGTTTAAAAAATCCTGGAGATGCCGTAAACATGGACTTTATAGTCTACTGAGCTCAAGGTGAGTTGTTGACAACATCATTTTTATTATGTTAACAGAAAACTGAAACATTCTACGTCACGGTTGTCGGCTGCCACACCCACATATGAAGGTAAAACAATAAGTGAAGTTAACAACAACAGACAAGCTAAATATCAAAAGAACAAGACCCCAAGAACACCAGCAACCATGTAAAACCCAAATATAGATTAACACACAGAAAAAGACATTTCAACCATTAAGATGTTGTTGTAGGAGGCCTTTGAGGATGAAAACATTTTAAAAACCTGATTTTCTGAGTACTTTTTTAAGGATACGTTGTAATATTGTAACGTTGGGCTCTCCTGTATCTGTACTCATCGTCTGAACAACAATACAGAACTAAAGATTCATTTGCAGGTTTTTTTTTGTCCCAGAACAGTAAAAATCAGTCATGTTGTTATTAACACTAATTTACTGCAACAACAAGAATTTTTACATTTATTTACAGTGATAGTCCCGGAAACAGTTCTCGTCCTCCGAAAGGGGGAAGAGGTGAGCATCCCACTTGCTGCACTGGGTATTAGTTTACCCTTTAGTGCAATGTCTGCAGCGTCCGCTCTTCACGTTTATCGTGGAAATGTCCAGATAGGTCCATCTGTGCACATCCTGTGGGGGGTGTGCACATGCTTTCTTGGAAGAGGGACCGGTTGGACTCCCATCGGCTGGGAATGGTCTCTTCCCAGCATTCAAGGGACTTCCTGCTGCATCTGGGCTCCTGTTGCCTGAAGATGGTCGTCCTCTCTTCTGAGTTTTAAGTGTTGTGTCCAGAATCAATATTGGTATTAATAATCAATTTATGTACATGCCAAAAAGGCATGATGATACAAGTCAAGGACATCACAAACATGGCAAATAGAGACAGTGCTTGTTGTACCGGGAACTTTCTCATGTTCAGTTTCTCCGTCTTTGGCATCTTGAGAGCTTGGCCATGTGTCGGGGGGAGCCAGGCATTGACCACAGCAGGTGTGATGGTGTGCCAGAAGATGTACTGTACATGTAACAACGCCGGGATTTCCGAGTCCAACAAATCCACGCCTTTTGGAAGTGTGGAGGCAAGCTTCATTACAAAATCACCTGATACTCCACGTTCAGGTTTGACTCGTATTCCAGTGTTGCTCTCTTGGTGAACATCAAGGTCAAGCATCATGCCGAGTTGTCTTCCTTCACATATACAGCTGGATGCTGTTGAACCTCCCATTGAAAGGAATGATCATCCACAGAATCGTGCTCTTCGGGTCCCACCTGCAGGCATTTCTCTCTGAATGATTCAAGCCGTGAGTTTCCAGAGTTGTCCCTCTTTTCAGTCTCAAACCCTGTAACGTCATGGTGTCAACAGAGATCTGAATCTGTTATGGTACATCACATCAGCAACAGGGGAGTATCTGTCTCCTATTAAATACGTGTTCCAGCCCTTGCTACCAAGCCCGTCTTCAGGTACACGCCCAACATTTCCTTCGTATTAGTGTTCACATATCTTCCATCATTTTGATCTTGTACTCAATCGTGTTTGTTGCCAGAGCTTGAATCATGTCTTCTGAGACAAACGTATGGAAGTGTTGCAGTGGTGACTGATTAAATTCTTTACCATAACAGATGCTACCTATCTTTTAATAACGTAGACACAACATCCAGACATTTCAAAAGTGAAAAGGTGACCAGGATACGGCCATCATTTTTCCTGGGCTGATTCTCTGAGATCTCGAGTACTTTGAGCAGACCAGCGAGTGCTTCGTTTTATGATGTCATTACTTGTGTACTGGCAGCATTCGTGCTCAAACCGGAGTGAGACCAGAGTAATGCGAGTGTGGGTCAGTGGGGGGATCGGGAGGGAGGGTGAGCTTGTGTGAATGTGCACTAAGTGAAAATAACAGATTTGAAAGTGTGGGAATCAAGTCCAGAATCTTCTCTTCTGACAAAGCAGCCAGCTTAAACATGCTCTCTGTCTGGCTTCTTTCTTTCCACTCTCTGACTCTGCGTCTCTCTCCATTCAACCGACCCCATCCCCCTGCTTTATCTCTTCTCTTCACTAAATCTTCCAATCCAAACTTGTTTCCTCTTACTCAAGTGTGGTCCCTCTTGCCCTCCTCTCGTTTTAACTCCGTCCCTTATCGCCCTCTGTCTCCTCCCCTTTTCCTTTAACTCTGCCTCTCCAATCTATCTCTCCCCAAATCCCTCCCTCTTTTTAATCTTTAAGCAGAAATCCTAGCTCCCATCTTATCTTTAGCCTCCTTGTAGCAGCGCCAACCATGACCAAGACACAGTAAAGACTTATATTCTCTTGGCTGGTAGCCACATTCACTGCCTTTTTTTTGTCCTTCTCCGTGGCTTCATTGGGGTTACGTATCTGCCTGCCAGTGAACGAAGAACTGCAGGATGGGTAAGAAAAACAAGACAGACAAGGGTAGTGGGGCTGGAAGGATGCACAACTGGCTCACATTCAGGTCCCTCATCATTTTAGCATCTGGGGTCTGAGAACACTGCAGCAGAAAGACGGGGAACCTGTGTCCCACTTCCAAAACCAGAATCCCGTCATGAATTCTGTAGCATTGTAGCTTTTAGTCATGCTACATACTATTGAGTTCAAATTGATCAGTGTGCTGCATCAATCTGCAGTACATACTGCATAGTACTGCAGTACATACTGCATCAATCTGCAGTACATACTGCATAGTACTGCAGTACATACTGCATCCATCTGCAGTACATACTGCATCAATCTGCAGTACATACTGCATAGTACTGCAGTACATACTGCATCAATCTGCAGTACATACTGCATCAATCTGCAGTACATACTGCATAGTACTGCAGTACATACTGCATCCATCTGCAGTACATACTGCATCAATCTGCAGTACATACTGCATAGTACTGCAGTACATACTGCATCCATCTGCAGTACATACTGCATCCATCTGCAGTACATACTGCATCCATGTGCAGTACATACTGCAAAGTACTGCAGTACATACTGCAGTACATACTGCAACCATCTGCAGTAAAAATTGCAAAGTACTGCAGTACATACTGCATACATGTGCAGTACATACTGCAAAATACTGCAGTACATACTGCAGTACATACTGCATCCATCTGCAGTACATACTGCAGTACATACTGCATCCACCTGTACATACCGCATAGTACTGCAGTACATACTGCAACCATCTGCAGTACATACTGCATATTACTGTAGTACATACTGCATCCATCTGCAAGTATATAGTGCATATTGCTTAGTATGTGCAGTATTTGGTTTTTACAATGGCCTACCTCACATTCCTCTCTTTCCACTGAGCATAAACCGAACCCCTAAACAACAAATGTATTTATAAAATGATTGATTCCAGCCTTTCTCTCCTGAATAGGACAGTTATATGAAAACTATAAATCTGTAAATCCCAGCAATGAAAATGAAATTCTGATTTAAGCTGCAGAGCTACCAAGAGTAGGAAAGAGGAAAGACATTCTCATGGCACTTTTTTTCTCCCTTTAAAAAAAAAAAAAAATCTGCAGGAAGCAAAGAGTAACATAAAATCCCAAATCTGCAAAACAGTTTTTTTCAGTCCCAGTTTGTACCAGTAACATGCAAATTGAATTCTAAGATATTAGTATTAAGCAATATTCTGCTGTCGTGCCAACAACATGACCGTACTGCATTATTTGTCCTTTTATTTAACAACCGTGTTTATTCGGCCTTTGCACCACACAAGCCATGTTGAAGACATCCCAAATATGTAATCATTTTTAACATTTAATGAAGATGGATTTTCATTTCAGTCACCACAACAATTTTTTACAGACTCATTTCTTTTGCAATGGAGGCCTGCAGAGATGTCTTCATCCTCCAGTGACAAGATGAAAAATCTACTAAATACAGTATGTTTTCCCTCTCTCCCTACGTCTCTGTAAGATTTTGATTTCATTATAGGATGTTTTCCTATAGTTTAAAAAAAAAAAATTGTACAATCACTAGAAATCTAACCCAGTATTTATGATTTTTGCCCTTGAAGTGCTTGCTGCCGTTCAGAGTGAGACAAAGTCAGCGGTCTTCACGTTGTGTTTGTGAAGCGCTCTCAACCGCTGGTTGTGCTCGAATGATTCATGGCAAGATGCGACGGTCAATAAATGTACATTTACTGTGGCTGCTGAATGAATTGTGGATTTAACAGAGATAGAGAGTCTCTTTGCAAAGTTGATATGTCATAATGAATAATTCTTTGTCTAAAATCCCCTCACAGACAGAAAGCATAAATGTATGAAGCTAAATAAATGGCATGGTGGACTGTTGGATGATTTATTGGTCGATACGTGTTCGGGGCTGCAGTATTTGTGAATCCTATCTGCTGGTTATGGTGGGAATGATGCAGGCGGCAGATGCTGGTTATCAGTGTTGAGACATGGGGCAAACAAATGCGCCTGACTTGGCAGAAGGGTGTACCACAACGCAGGGGCAATACATTTCCCTGCGAGTCTGTTCAGAACACAATTACGGCACCCCCGCAGCAACATTATTGTTGCTCAGCTTTCTATTTTATTCAAACATCATGAGACTTGGCTTCATAAATAATAAAGAAAACTGTAAGAGGGAGGGGGAAAAAGAGAAAAGAAGGACAGAGAAAAGACGAACCATATTTGCGCTGGAAATGATGAATAATTGAATCTGGGAGGCATATGTGCAGATTCAGACACAACGTGGTTTCGTGTTCGTGTACACACACACACTCGCATGCAAAAATATTCTCCCCACACACACACACACACACACACACACACACAAAAATAGTCCACTGGGCCTCCAGTGCCATCTACAGTTGGTAAGCTGAAGCATGGATGTAAAAATCTTCACGAGACCAGTGTAATGTCGAGGAGCTTTGAAGTCACGGTCAAAGACAAAAGACAAACACAAAAAAGGTTTGCAATTTGCATGATGGTGTTTGTATTTCTTTCATCTCACAGCTCAAAGATGCACTTTTCCCAATGAAGGAAATACCACGGAAACTACCATTGTATGATTGATCAGCTGATGATCAGTTGCTTCTGTGTGGTTTTTTTCCCCCCTCAGTGAAGGTTCAGCTCTCCATGACCCTGAATCGAAGGAGTGATGGCCTTCCAGCTGTCATTAACGCTTGTGACGTGGGAAACTAAGACTTTGGTTTGGTGCTCTGGACGTCAAAGTGAGCACTCTTGTGCAGATCTCAGCTGACCCAGAAACCAGCAGAGACCCCCCCCCCCCCCCGAAAGCCACCGAGCACCAGTCCCTGTGTCTGGCAGCTGTGTGCTCCCACCACTGTTCTCCACAGTAATGAGTAGACACGTCATTCTTCTGGCTGGCTGCTCCCGACAAAGTGAGAGGCCATGCATGACGTTTTATCAGCTTGTCAACACCAGCAGAATGATTATCCTTTAGAGAGCAGGCATTTGACTTTTCCTTTCCTTTTTTTTTCTTCTTGGACATATTAACTTCCTCGGAGTAATGAGTCCGTCCCGTGATGTGACGAAATAAACTATTTTTATTTTGTCCTACAATATGTAAACATTGTTATCAATATTATCTGAGGTTAATCAATCCCATTGGTATAAATTTAGATGAGTTTCCTCCATTGCTCCTTGCCTACCCCGAGGCTGCAGGGGGGAGGCGGCAGGTGGGGGCTCCTCCGGGTTGCTAAGCAAGACAACAGGGTTTGCTGGGTAGCTAGAAGTCCAAGTCACGTGACAAAGTCCATAATAATGCCGGTCCAGCTGGCTCCACCTCTCTGGCTGCTGTGGTCACATCAAAGTCTCCTCCTGCAAGAACAGACACTTAGTTGTTGTCTCTTCATCTTCCACAGCTCAGTTACCAATGTCCAATGACCATGTACAGCTATTGGCTTAGAGAAACTATATTGGCTGTCCACTAATAATGTTTACAAACAACTACACAATAGCACTGATTCTCACAAATACATACATATTCCTATAATGGTTTCATGCACGGAAGATCCATTCAGAGTAAAGCAGGATATAGAAAGAGACATAAACAAACACGCAAACAATATTTATGACAGTCTTTAACTTACGTGTAACTTAGTTAGATGTTTCCATCAAGGTGTTTTCCCAGCAGACCAGCTTTCATCGTCCCCGTGATGCACTGCTTTCATCCTCCGCTCAGTGTGCAGCCATCTTCATGCACCTGTTACATCTTTCAGAATTACCATTTCACACACTGTTTCACCGCTGTTACTACCTCCCAAGGTGGAGCGGTGGCAGAATGAGCTGGCTGTGTTCATGGCGCTATTTAACTTCAGACTTGAATCTATGATTAAATAAGTCTTGGGTCACTTAGAGGAACAGGTTGGTGTCGCAGTACCTGCTGGGTGGACGTACAGTATCTCCGGGTTCAGAAAGCCAGATGTCAAAATTAAAGGTTTAAAAATGAAAATGCAAATACCAAGAAGTGACTGTCATTACAACCAGCATTTATTAACTTTTTTTTGCATTTGTTTTTATCCTCGTTTTTCTTCCGATGAAATGAGGGCCTTTTTACCCCCTTAAACGTGCCCCCAAAAACGTGTCACAAAATTTTGCACGCAAGCCAGGCCTGGCGAAAAATTTGATATTTAATGGTTTGCATTAATGGGCGTGGCCTAATGGCTCAACAGCGCCCCCTAGAAAACTTTGTGCCTCAAGCCCCACAATACGGTTTGACGTACATGCACGAAAATCCGTACACACCTGTATCATGTCACAACTTAAAGAAAAGTCTCTTGGCACCATGGCCGAAACCGAACAGGAAGTCGGCCATTTTGAATTAAACGTGTAATTTTGGCGCAATTTATGCCATTTCTTCGGCCGTTAATGCAGCCCGAATCGTGACGTGAACCCAGGTGTGTTCAAAATGTGCGTCTCGATCCTGCGACGGCGCGCATTACTTTTCTCAGTCAAAAGCGTTACCGTGGCGACGATAGACCCCCCTTCATCTGATTGGTCCGTATTTGATAGTTCCTACTTTCTGCCATAACTTTTAAATGGTTTGATATAAAGACTCGTGGGTGGTGTCATCAGACTCGGTTTTGAGTCCTTGAACATAATTGGTGCAAATTAGCCCCGCCCCTTCTTCTGATTGGTCGTTATGTGATAGTTCCGATTTTCTGCAATAACTTTTGAATGGTTTTACATAAAGACTCATGGGTGGTGTCATCCGCTAAATGTCCAGGCCTGAAGACATCTACATGCAAGTAGTAATACGCAAGCGCTTTCACTGCAGCACGCCTGAACGTGCACAAGGGTTATTATTGTTATTATTATTATTATTAGTAGTAGTAGTAGTAGTAGTAGTAGTAGTAGTAGTAGTAGTAGTAGTAGTAGTAGTAGTAGTATGTGACGTACACTAGTTACTAGCGATTAAGGCAATAGCAAATGAGCAAATCATCTAAGACCGTATGCATCACATGTCAGTGTTTACAGAGCTCATAAGTTCTTCATGGTGATAAGATATACATCTGCTGCACAAGTTCTTACTTTCTGCACTGACTTTGCACGCCGAGCACACAAACTCCAGACAGTTGCAGCAACACAGAACATGTCAGACAACCGTGGGTCCCTATGGGTGCTGGCACTGGGATACCCAACATAAGCATCTGTTCTCCTCTCCAGCGCGCTCGCTGTTAATGTTGTGTTTCCCACTGGCAGCACTTCAGATGCCATCAGCAGAACTTGTACTGGGAGCATGGCATCGCTCCAAAGGCTTTCTATCCTTTTGCCATTTAATGCCTCTGCCTGCGCACTCTGGGCGGGGTCATTTCTCTCTCTATCTCTCTCGTAGGAGATGGAATACACTCAGTTAGAATAGAAGAAGGTGCGAAAAAGGCAATTTCAGTTAGTTAGGGGGGAAAAAATCACTGCTGCAGTGCTTTGAACACTTTCTCCTATCTTTTGATCCTTTTCTGCACAGCAGATTTGAAACAGAAAAAGAACAGGCAATGCTGAAAGGCAAAAAAGACGGAAGGGAAACTTTTAATTGGCTGTACTGAGCACAGCTGCGTTTTTCTGCCCCCAGTAAGTATTAGTTGAGGCGCCTGCAACTAATGCTTACTGTAAACACCAGTGTCAGGGTTTACGGAGGGGCAGTCACCTTCCAGACTCATCCATGCAGTCATGCGTGTGAAAGTGACATGAGATTTGTAGTGTGCTTGAAGAGGCGCCGTCTCCACCGAAGTATCTGCACAAGCAGACTTCCAGAGCAACATTAACTCTGATGTGATTTATTCCTCTTTCTTCTCCAGAGAAGAGAGGAAGGGAGGTGACGCTGGAAATCAGATTGTGTTTCCAATCAGCGACAGTCATGTTCCTTGTTCTGATAATTATTCAAATGAGATGGGTTTGCCTCTTCACCCCTGTCCCAGGTGGAGACGCTTTTACAGCGCAGTCGACTGGCGCCAACCTCCCCTCTGCCTGAACTGCAGCTGAACGGCCCCCTAGTTCCCAACAATAGGCTCATGAATACTGGAGGAGTGTTTTATTTTTCTCTGCCTGGCTCACTTCTACTCACTGTCATAAAAGAAATGAAATCCACTTGAAAAGGACGCCTTTTGGTTCATTTGCATGCAAGCGCGGCCGAGTAATGGAATGAAATATGACACGCCAATTTAATTACTGCCTCAAAATTGTCTTTCCTCACGGTATAAATATTGATTCAGGCTTCTCTCTCCTTAAAACCCCCCTCTACTATCACCTTCCTCGTACATCCACCTCATAGCTATCTCCATTCCTCCTTAACACCCCGTGCCTCTGTACTTGTGGCACTCAGAGTGGTTGCCTCCCCCCTGATTTAGTCTTTCTCCGTTCACTCTATCCAGCTCACATCTCTTTTCCAGCTGCCCACTCCTCAGCCTGTCAATTCCTTATTCCACTGGTATCTGGTGCATGATATGTTGTGGAGCAGAGACTGGCTAAGGAGCAATGAATATAAGATTCTGCCCAGGGTGATACTGTGCTCCACAGTGATGATAGTCGCGCTCTATATGCATGCCTGCACTCTCAGTGCTAATGGCCCCTGAAATTACACACTATTTCCATAGCAATAGGCTTTATAGAAGGCAAATGGCTCCCCGAGGGGCCGGCGGCCACGCCTTTCACAGCGATGCTGGACAGAGCAGGGAACGATAAGATGGGCAGCATGTACTAAGGGAAAAAAACAAACAAAGAGGAGGCGTAGGATGGCTGATTTCCACGCCATGTGTACTTCAACAAACCCTTTGGCTCTGCCGCTTCTGCGGGAGTGTGTGACGCCTCGTGGCAAACCTCAGCGCTCAGCGGGGACCCGGCCATGCGGTTCTGACGGATGACTTGTTGGCTGTGTTGTTGCTGTCTGCCCAGACGGCAGCGAGAAGGAAATAAAACGGCTGTTAGAGCCGTACTAAAGAGAAGATGTAATGAATTAAACACACTGTGCTCAGCTTTCCCCTGTAAGCATTCAAATAGAGACGATCAGAGTCTCCTCACCTCCCACCACCAAAAAGCCTTTCTGAGTCAAAGGGGAAAAAACGTTGACGCGTCGTTAGAAGCCCCCCGATGTTTCGTAGACAACAGATCCTCCCTCACAAAGATGAAATGCTTGTCCTCATTGCCACGGAGCTTTTAACAGGCTTAACGAGACATCCAAACAAGAGATGTGAGGAATGTGACCTTGTCAGAAGGTATTGTTTAGAAAAGCACCCTCAAGTTTTCCTGACGGCCGTTCTCGTATCGTGCATACATTAAAATCTACATATTTACAAATCACT
Organism: Cololabis saira; assembly: GCF_033807715.1. Taxonomy (NCBI): domain Eukaryota; kingdom Metazoa; phylum Chordata; class Actinopteri; order Beloniformes; family Belonidae; genus Cololabis; species Cololabis saira. Next base: position 14,182,851 of record NC_084595.1, on the reverse strand, counting down.
CAAAAAAAAAAACACACTTTAAAGGAGCTTGAGGCAGGATTGAGGCAGGATTTATGAAAATAATTCGTAAATGTTTCAAGTTTTCTAGTAATAATGTCAGATGAAGCGTTCCAAACCAAAACGAATGAGCCCTCTAGTGTAGCTCTCCGTTGCCTTGAACAGGCTGTGTGCTGCAAAATGTGCTGCAATTCCGGGCCGGAATTTCCCGCGCTGGGCTGCGGATGTGACGTCACATGACGCTGCATGCGCGTTCTCCCCGTTCTCCCGTGCCGGCTTCGCTGTTGGCTGCAGTACCCCCGACGGCCGTCGTGGTGAAGGGTGGCGCTAGAGAGTCTAATTTCTTAAAAGGAGCCTCAAGCTCCTTTAAATAAGCTAATAGTAGCCTGCACAACCGTTAAAACAAACAAACGTACAAGGTGGGATTATTCATGGAGAGAGTCTGGCTCCTGTGGAGAGACCCGGCATGTCACAGTGTTGTTTTTTCACAAAGCCTCCTCTTTCAACACACTCAGGATTATAAAAAACTGAAATCTCCTAATGGTTCACTCGTGTACATCATTTGAGTATCACCTAAAAACCCCGTGGGACCACTGCCCACTCGCTGGACTAGAAACAGAAGACATGACCTCCTGGCAGATTATCCCAACGAGCTATGAAGTTCAGCAACACACTTCGGGGAACTGGCTGCAATGAAATGCTGAGAGGCAGGTAAAAAAAAACAAAACAAAACGACAAGCTGTGGAGATAAAGGTCTCCCTGGCAGAAGAGATATTGTATCTCAATGGGACTTTCCTGGATAAATAAAGGATAAATAAAAAGGATAAATAAAAAAACAGATAAAGGTGTCAGAAGTGCATAAGATGTGATCCAACCAGTGATGATTATGTAACGACTGCAGCCTCTGATTTTTGTCTTCATCGTCTCAGCTCTCAGGCTTCTAAATGAAATCCACTGTCAGACCTTTCAATTACCGCCTGCCAGGCTGTCGGGGTAATTTGTCCACGAAAGTGATAGAAGGATGATTTTGGGAGAGGATGTCACCCTCGGGAGGCGAGACTGAGCAGTCCCAGATGCCTTCACAGTCTCCTCTGTGGTGGAAAAGAATATTTAACAATAGTTAGATAGTTAACAACAGATGACAAACAACGAGAATCCAGGAAGTAATCAAAAACAAATGGTCTTTTCATCGTGTTTATTCCAGCCTGTTCATTGAGCGGTTTCCACACCAGGATGTTCAGGGACCGGCTCAAGAGTACAAAGACGGATGTCGCTGATTATGTCACTACAAACGAAGCTTGTGTTCTCATCAGAACCCAGACGTGAAGTTCTCTGCGTGATCCAGTTTTAGCAGACGTGTGGTTGATGAAGGGGAAGAAGTCACCTGTTTGCAGCTGCTACTGGGAGGGATGTCAAAACTCTTCAGCAGACAAGTCTGGAACAAAGTCAGGATGCAGGAGTGAACGTTCAAACCCTATAATTACCACAAAAGTAATATTTCATCAACACACCCCACAGTATTTCTCTTTATTCCCGTTTAAATTCTCAAGACATCAGTATCCTGGTTTATTCCAGTTCTCACAACTGAACTTTCAAATCAGATGGCTAATTACATTAGTAACTGAGGCAGAAAATACTTTTCATTTTAAAATATCAGTTTCAAATAATTTGAAAGAATATTTTATTACTTTTTAGGGCGTCATCTACGTAACTGCCACCATAGTAAGTAAAGATGGTAGAGAAGATGAACGAGTCGAGATGTTCCGATATCGAGTGTCGACCAGAATCAAGTGTTTTTTTTATATTTTTATTTTAAACTTTCCTCTTTTTTTTAAATTAACACTGAACATTTTTAATTAATATTCATTCAGCTTTTTCTTTGTCCCGTATGGACGTGAAGGAAATCAATTTACCAACCAAAGTATGTCACACTCTGTCGCGATATATTGCACTGGTGTTCACTTTCAGCTCGCTAGCAACCTTCGCCTTTATCTTCTCAACTTAATGACTCCTGCAGTATTTAAGTGATGAAAATGTAAGATACATACAAATCAAATCAAACTCTATTTATAAAGGACTTTTCATACAATAGTAACGCAAAGTGCTTTACATAATAAAATCAACATTAAGGGCCAATCCCAATTCTCCTTCACTCGCCCTTCTTTTCTCCACTCGCACTTCTTTTCTTCCCTAAGCCCTAAAAAAGAAGGGGGAGATTTTAGGGCACTTGAAATCTAGGGCACTTGGCCCAGGTGCCTGTCCCAATTCTCCCCCTACCCCTCGTTTCCATCCCTACCCTGATCAGGAAGCTGAGAGCCAAAAGCTGTTTTAATTTCAGCGGTAGCTCTGTTAATATGGCACTTATATTCCATATAAAAAAATGTGCACAGAAATATTTACAAAAAAAAAAGTTTGCAGTGTATGTGCTGCTACTGCTGATGAGGTGTCCTGTCCACCATTTTCTCTAAAAGGTTTAGGAACCTGTCCATATGTTCTTCATATAGTTTTGTACTTGTGTGGTTTTACTCACTTGGAAATACTTTTAAATTGTCTAATAAAACTTGTTTCACAACAGTTTTCTCTTCTGGGGTTTCTCAAAGTAAGGTAATGTCTCAAATTATAAACTGTACAACGAGATCAATAGTAAAATAAGGATAGTGAGAGAATCCGCAGTAAAAAAGGCTTTATTTGCTATATTCAAATAACATTTTTAAAAAGAAAAAAAGTAAACATTGCACGCAGAACAAAGAAAGGTGCTGTTCCATATAAAAAAATTTGCACAGAAATATGTACAAAAAAAGTTTGCAGTGTATGTGCTGCTACTGCTGATGAGGTGTCTGGTCCACCATTTTCTCTAAAAGGTTCAGGATCCTGTCCATGTGTTCTTCATTCTTTTGACATCTTCTGTCTTCTTTGGCGGCCTCAGCTTGAAGGAAGTCCTGCATAGAGAGTTTCTTTTTTTTGGGGATCGGGGGGAAAGTGGACCTGATGCCTGAAGCTTCCAGCTTCCTCTTCCAGCTGGTGAGGCAGAGCTTGAGGCCGATGTGCTGGCGTCTTCCAAAGTGTTCTGAGATAAAAAAAAAGATGGATACACATGTTGATTACACACATGACTGGACTATCATACACACCCACAACACCATACCAGGTTCATTATCACTGTATAAATAAAAATTACCTCTGTGCTTTCCTCTGAATTTGTCAGAGAGGACACCGGTGAGGATGGAGGGTCGATTATGTTCTGAAAAGAAAATAACAGTTAGATCTTCAGGTACTGTAGTGTCGTATCACTCACAATCAGGAGGAACCACCGGTCGTAGCACAAGCTAGCTATAGGAAGAAGGACTGGGGAATAAGATTGTGCTTTTTTACTGCTAAACTTACCATGAGTATTTGCGTGGGATCTTCATAAGAGGCCAACAAACATGGAGGCTGGATTGAAGGTCTGGACCCCAAAAGCTCATGCATATCTTCGTAGAAAGGCCATGAGGCTGTTGTGGCCTCCCCACTGTCTGTCCCGGAGCACACGCACACACACACACACACACACACACACACACACACACACACACACACACACACACACACACACACACACACACACACACACACACACACACACACACACACACACACAATTTACAGAAGATTATTAATAAATACTTTACATGGATTTTTTTTTGTTAAGCATCATCTCTTCAGCAGATAATATAACTTACCATAACCATTGCTTACCTTATATTTTTTTTAAGATTTTCCCATTTTTTGCCAATTTGTGCTGTGGTCACCTTTCCCTCCAGTTCCAGCTCTTTGATGAGTTTCCTGTAACAGAAAACAGTGATGAATAGTAGTTATACCATGGTTAAGGACCCCATCACAGATATTCTGCAAGCAGATAGCTAGATCACTCACTCCCACAGTGGTTTAGCAGCATATTTCTTCTTATTGAAATTCTCCTCGTTGGTAGTCCTAAAGCTTATTAGGTGTCGGACCTGATCCGGAGTCCCTGGAATGAAATGTGATTACTGCAATGCACAAACGTCCTCGTAAAAAAAAAAAAACAAACAACAAAAAGAAAACGTTTGAACTATGATAACAAGGCAGCAAGCAACGTTATTACTTCGTAACCCCCCCCAAATAACGTTGCTGCCTTATAGTAATGTGAAATATACAACAAATTTGTAGAAAATATGAGAGTTAACGAGTAGTTAACAGGACACGGCAATGTTATCTACCCGACTCATCATGAACAGCCACATATTATCTTACGTTAACTCAGAATCAGAATCAGCTTTATTGGCCAGGTTCTAACATTGTCCAACAAGTAATTTGACTCCGGTAATTTCACTCTTTGGTATTAAAAATAAACAATAAACAATGTGGTATTTCTATGTACTGTTCAAACTGTTAAAACATACAAAAGCACTGTGATTTTTTTAATTCCATGGGACATTATACTTACATTTGTGGGTTCAATATCCTCCTGCTCTTTGCGGTTCGCCATTTGACTCAAAAAAATGAAAAAATGCTTGCTTGCTCAAAATCGAGACGAGTCTGTAAAGCATGTTTTCCTCGGTCGGCGAGCTATAAATAGACGCAGCCTACGGCGTAGCTTACGGAACCTACGGCGTAGCTTACGTAGCTTACGTAACCATATTCCGGCGCGATCTTAGCGAACAACGGACAAAAAAGGGATGATGTACATTCACTGAGTGAATATTATGAAAGTAAAATATCGGTTTGCGCCGAGAAATGTAATCAAAATGCATTTTTATGCAGAAACTAACTCAAAATATTGATTTTACTCCCCAAAAAACCAGAAATGTCCTCCATGTTTTTTTTTTTGATTCAGTCCGCAAATGACGACGAAAAGCATTCTGGGAAATCTTCATACCCCCTCGCTCGCCAAGTCAGCATCTGAAATCCCTCGATTTGAAGGGGCTATTCTCAGCCCCTAGCCCTCGTTATGCCCCCTCCCCCTTGGTGAAAAGAGGAATTGGGACACCACTACCTTCACGGGAACGCGCAAAAGTTAGGGTTAGGGAAGAAAAGGAGGGCGAGGGGGAGTATTGGGACGCACCCTTAACATAGAAAAACTCACACACTCATGGTTAAAAACACACACCTGGTCGTTTTCACACACATCCTCATAAAAATACCCACACAGCATATAACATATACCCCCACATAGACATTAAAACATAATCACAAACATCATAAAAAATAAAAAACCTCATTAATAAATAAATACCTAAATAAATAAATACCTGACACTGAGGTGAGGAACAATATCTTGGGGATCTATCCACACCAGCCCCCCCCCCCCCCCCCCTAAAAAAAAAAAACCTAAAAAGTTCATGTAATAAAATAATTGAAAAATTTGTTAAAATAATAATAAATAACTAGATAACAATTAACTAAACTACATTAATAAAATAAATAAAATTCAGTTACAAGCTAAACTAAAAAGGAAGGTCTTGAGCCTTTTTAAAAAAAATTTCAAGCATAAGTGGAGGGGGATCACTGGAGATGCTGCCTTGGTATAAAGACAAAACTTGAAATGCGAGTGTTCCTTTAGATTTAAAATAAAATGTAAATTTAAAGCCGCCACATGAGCAGGGAGGCACATCAACATGTGGCACAGCCATCAGTCAGGACGTTAGAAATGTGTGGGTCTCTGGACATCTGTTGCACGCTGTTATGCCAAAACTGAAGCCCGTGATTAGGTTTGAGTGAACACATGTCACTGCGCAGTAAAACTCTGAACTACCGACATACGCTTTTCGTAGAAATGAATGAATATGTATCTGATCATTTATAACATAACAGCACGTGAGAAGGTAAGACTGCATCCTTTTCCTTAAAATCCCACAGGAGCTATGAGAGCATGGAACAAGCATTTCGACTTCATGAACTGGAACTTATGGAATTCAGTTGCTTTCTCACACTGAGACAGGAGCCTTCTTAACCTTGATGAATATTTTATGTTCAGATGTAGTTGTGAACTTGCTGTGCTACAACTTCCTCTGACAGGCAGAACCTATAGAAGGAAAAAAAATGGATATTTATGAAATGTAAAGTTTTGGATGATTTCATCCATCACTTCATCCTGCAGAGCTGGACACCTGGCTCATAGATGACATAACCACAGCTGACAGTTCGTACACAAGTAAAATACGGTAGTTGCCTTTTAACCTTTTAACTTCTTACCATAGCATTTCATATTTTACAGAGGAGGGTTTCTTCCTGCTGGTGTGAATTTTAAAGTAAAAATAATAACAATAATAAAATACTCAGATTCTTAGAGCTTGAAAAAAAAACGACATTAATTTTTAGGGCATGAGCAATCTATGAAACAGAGATGTTCGATTAATATTTCTAATCCACCTATTTAATGGTTTAAAGTAATATTTTATAGAATTTTTAAAACGTCATTGTGTTTTCCATACTGCTATCTGAATTATAAAAGCAGACAGTAAGACATGGTCAGCATTAAATGATCGCTGACTATGGACAGCTTAAATTAGACTAATTTGCGTAAGAGCGTTACTCATGTTATTCATTTTAAATAGACCGTACTTATCTTGGAGTTTTGTTTTTCTATCCTTCTGTTTGAGCTTTAGGTGTCAATTCCAAATTGATTCCAGTCAAATTGCTGCCTCAAACAGTTTTGATGTGTTCACAGCTCATTTGTTTCTCACAGCCATGGGCAATATAGTTCTGTGTCTGGATTTTAAAATAGCAGCTTAATTTGTCTTCATAAAGCTATTTAATGAACTATGGTCCATTTACAGATCTTGCCTGGTCCAACTGCTGCATCATTACTTGTTGGACCTACAAACCCATCTGGCAGGGCAACCATGATAAACTGTCTATATCCACGAAGCTCCGGTTCAGCACAGTTTTACAACATCTCCTGTTAAGAGTGCTTTAGAGGAACGCTTCATTCTGATGAATCCTCCATAGATTCGTTGGAAACAAACAACATGGCCCGTAGTGTTCAACGCTGATCGACCTTTTGCTAAGACAAGGGAGGGAAACTTCATATCCACCATTTCACTTGATGGAATATGTGACTGGAGGAACGCGTGACAGAAGAGGAGAAATAAATGATAGCAAGAAATTGGTCAAAACTGAGTATTTTGACAAAAGAAGCTTGAAACGCTTGCGGCGTGTTGCCTAAACAAGGTGGAATACTATACTTCATAGTTACACAAAAGGACGTGAAATCTCTCAAATCCACTTCACAAGTTCAAAGTTTTCTGAAATTCCGAAATCTGGGACTGATTCTGGACTCAGACCTGAACTTTAACAGCTGCATTGAGACAGTAGTGGTCCTCACTAAGACCAGGAGACCAAGTCCTCACTAAGACCAGGAGACCTGAGTCCTCACTAAGACCATGAGACCAAGTCCTCACTAAGACCAAGAGACCTGAGTCCTCACTAAGACCAGGAGACCAAGTCCTTACTAAGACTAGGAACCAAGTCCTCACTGAGACCATTGGCACTTTTGCATTAGTCTCACTTCAGCCCGGCTCCGCGCGGCTTGACACGGCTCCACCCGTGTGTTTTCGCACTGCCAGGTGAGAAGTGGGCAGGTTGGGGTGAAGCTGCTGTGACGTACTCGATTGCGCAACCCCTTTGTTTGTGTCGGCACTGATGAGAAATCAGCTGGAGCCGCGAGCGGCTGAGAGTAAAACAGCCCGTCTACATCCCTTTTTTAATTCTCTCGTCAGCCCCCATACCAGGTTTATGAACATCTGCACCTCAGAGTTGGATCACCAAACAGACGTTTTGCGCTTTATAATAAAATCGCTGCGAGCCGCGGGTCGCTCTCGCTCTGACTCCCGCTTCCTGATTCAAACGTCTGACGGCCCCGCCCCCCGACCAATCAGTGGCGCGGAGGGTGGTGACGTCAGAAATAGTCCCGGCTTAGCCCGCTATAGAACCTCGCTGAAATGGTTACAGAAAATAGTATCGGCTTGGAGCAGCTCTACCCGTCTCAGCCCTAGTGCGAAAGCGCAAAATGGGGCCGTGGCGGGTAGAACCGAGGAGAAGCGATACTAGTGCAAAAGCGGCACAGGAGACCAAGTCCTCACTCAGTCCAGGAGAGTGGACCATATAAGTCCAGGTCTTGGATCTTTATGCTGTCTTACCCAGACCAGATGTTAAATCCAGCTGTTAGTTTATAAATCTCTGAATAGTCTCCAAAACAGATCTCTGATTTCCTGGTCCATGATGAACCAACCAAAACCCTCAGGTCCTCATGGCCACGCCCACTTTATGTACCCAGAGTTAGAACCAATCACGGCGAGGCATCGTTCAGATTTTACGTTCGTCATCTGTGGAACAAACTCCCAGAATGCATCAGGACTGCTGAAACAGCCAGCTGCTTTAAGTTAAGGTTGAAAACCTTTTATTTACTGCTGCATTTCAGTACCGGTAATCTCCCATTATGCACTGCAGCCTTTATTTCTTGCTTCTCCTTTGTTTCATTCTTTTTAACTGATGTCTGTCTGTCATTAATAGCTGCTTTTAACCTCTTTTTAACCTCTTCTACTATGTGATGTTTTAAGGTCTCTGTAAAGCACTTTGTTGTAAAGCAGCTTGTTGTTGAATTGTGCTATACGGATGAACTCGCCTTGCCTTGTGCACAAAAGGCAAACTGGTCCAGCGAAAAACACCAGCAGGTAGTTTCACAGCTGCGTCACAGATAACAGGAATGAGTGAACTTACAGACGTTTTGCAAGACTGCACAGAAGCCCAAACGGGTCCTGGGGAGCTTTCGTGTTTTATGTTGAGCATTTTACTTTTCAAAGTCAAACATGGCTCTGGTTTAGTCAACTATGATGCTGATAATGATGATGCTGATGATGACCTTCTTTTTAGGAAAAGCTTATACATTAGAGCTGCAGAGCTGATTGATTTATGGTTCTATGCTATTTCTGTGTGACATACAGATTGTTGGTTAGTTGTTGTATCCTGCCGTGTAAAATCTTCTACAACTGATATAAAGTTTTGTATATTCAACCTGAATCCAGCAGTCACTCCAACGTTATTCCAGGTTTCCTTTCAGCACCACAACTCTGACATCTGGCATCCCTTGTCCCGGGAAGGCACATTCTGCTGCAGGTTTCCACACCTGCATAACCCACCTGTCTATCTCCGTTCCCTCCAATATGCATGGCCGGTTGACAAGAAAATATACTTTGGCTTGCAAATCGGAGAGCTTGTCTGGGACATAATGATGCAGGCAACATCGTTGAGCCTCCGAGTTACCAGTCCAGAGTATTTTCTTTATCTGAACAGTATGTTGTCCCGCACAGCCTAATGTCAACTCAGCTGTTACATCTGCCCGGGCCTTCCAAATCGCCTTAATTCCTTAAGCAGGCAGCTGGAATCAGCCAAGGGGACATGCCAAAGATGGAGCTTTGCAGCCGTTCAGAACACACCCATCTGAAAGTAAAAACGACTTTTGTGATCCATTTAACAATGCTTTAATTTCCAGCAGGTAACTTTCCCTTAGTTACTGCATACCAATGCGAAAATTTGTCAAACATTTGCCTCGTAGAACGTTTGCTTTATGGTACTTTCTGACACTATTCAGCTCTAAAAAAGTAAATCAATGAGAGGAACATTTAAAAGATTTAATGGAGGGTGGTGAAGATAAGCATAATGGCTCTAATAACATACTAATCCAATTACAGCTATTGCACATTATTAAATTACAAAGTGTGAGTTTAGTAAGGTATTATCAAAGGGGGGGGGGGTCATAGCGGAGCAGGGTTTCCATGGCTACAGTCAGGAATCTAGAGTTGAAAGAAATATCGAGTGAAATGCAACACCCACACATACGACACGGCTCCCGGACTTCAGAATATTTCACCATCAACTGGCGAGTGTTTGTGAGGCAGAGAAAGGAGAAGTCAGAGCAGCCGAGCAGGCGGCGCACTCGCAGAGCTGATGGATAAGCAAGATGAAGCTTGGTAAACAGTCATGTGACCCCTACAGTAAACAGCTCAGGCTAGTCTCATCAAGCTGGCATTAGGATTTATAAATGCCGGTTTAATTTCCCACTTTCTTTTTAACCAGACTTGCTTTCAACTGCTCAATTCCAAAGAACAACACTGCGCGTTACCTTTGACACCAATTATTTAAGACGGTTTGCAGACTTAGTTTATCGCATTAATAATTTTGACAAGTGGTTTAAAGAAGACTTGTTTTGCTATCCACACTATATTTTCATATTTAGTTTAGACCTGTGGCCAAAAACGTTTTTTTAATTATTATTATTATTCAGAATACCAATTAAATGTAGTAATGAAGCACTATTTCACTTTGACATCTGGCTGAATTAAAAGAATAGCTCAAGTGACGCCCCAAATTAAGACTCCAGTGTTTCTCAAAAGCTTCAATAGTGTGGAGGATAACAGTCATTAATTTCCATTTCGGTTCATGGAAAGCTGTGTTGTGTGTAAATATTTACAGACAAAAACAGAACTAAGAAAATGTGCCGCTGCTTTCCAAGGCGTCAAATGACAGAAGATGAGGTCCTCTTAAATGCGTTGTTTTTACCCAAAAATACCCCAAAATATTTAGCATCCTTTCATTGGTTGATAAGTGTCCACTTCTGGATGTGGTGACAGAGGTGATGCAGTTCACTGGTGGAGCAGAGGAAGGTCCAGAAGGCCAGGAGACAGGTGATCCACTGTGGTCAATAATACAAGTAGAGGAATGACGAAGGCCTGCGACACATTCAGGAGAAAAGTTGGCACGGTGAAGCTTTTACTGCTGTTTAATGTTGCTCTTCTTTCTCGGTGATTCAGTGATCCAGCTGAGCGTTTCTTCAGATTCAGGGTCACAGACCGCTGCAGAAGATCCTTCCTGCCCGCAGCGACAAACCTCTACAATACCTCTATACAAGAGGCCTAACTTATGACAACTGCAAGAATTAATATCCTTTTTGAGGATGAATAAATTATTTATTCGTTTGAATTTAGGGTTAGGGTTAGGGTTTTCAGGTACACCGTTGCATGTGCACAGGATGTTGCTATACACATGTTGTTTTTTACATATGTTGCTTTAACATTGACATGTACTCTTTCACCAAAGCTGAAGTATAAAATACTTTTTCAAAGGGCGCTGATACAATTAAATTCTGTACACTACAGACCCTGGTTTTAAGAATACAGAACATTTACTTCTTAAAAAAAAGTAAGAAAAAAAATATGGAATATGGATTTGTTTGTGAAAGCATTTTTCATCCTCGACTCCCTGCAGAGATTCAGGTCAAGTTTCAATCTGTCAGGACATCAGCGTTCCAGGTCTTCGTCTGGGTACATTCAGTCCCCAAAGCTCACACTGAACTGAGCAAAAAGGCTTTTAAGTTCTCGACCCCTGCAGCCTGGAGCAGCTTACAGACTGTGTTAAATCTGCAGAAGCTGCTCCCGGTTAGAGCTTTTAAACGAGAACGTGAAGGCTGACTCAGCGAGGGCCAGGTAATGTTGCTTTCACTATTATTTTACCCTTTTAGAACTATAATATTGTATATGATTTATGTTTTATTCTAATAATAGTAATGGATTTTGGACTGCTGCTGTCTTGGCAAGGGCTGCCTTGAAAAAGATGGGGACTTACCTGGTTTACTTTACATTTCCATGACACTACAGCAGCCTCATTATCGTAGGAACCCGGATATCTTGTCATTTCCAAATTTACAACCACTTTATTATTTTATTATTATGGAACCACTCTCCTACTTTTTGGATATTGGCACAATTCACAGAAATACACTTCCAGGTTTTCTGGTTAGACGGGGCCACATGAACAAATTGGAGGATGCAGGAATGGTCAGTACTAAGTCAGACTAAGGACCCTAGAAAAATGAGTGAACTACTTACTTTAACAAAGACAGTTGGGGTTCTTTCAAACATTGAGAGGAACCAGTTGTAGAAGTTCAGGGACATGGTTACAATGCTTCCTGTGCCTCTCCCTGGGGACCGCAGGGCAGATCTGGGACACATCATCTTTCAGCTGGCTTGGTAACACCTTGGCATTCCCTGAGAAAAGCTGGAGAACGTAGCCAGGGCCTCTTTGCTTAGACTGCCGCTTCACCGACTTGAACTCGCATATTTGATTGTTCTGTAAAGAAAAAATCTTCTTGGACACTGTGCAGGTCTGATCCAGAACAACTGAAGACACATGCTTAGCATTGCTGCAAGAGGACGTTATAATCACCTCATATCTCCAGGGATTCACTTGGTTTTAACTCCAACACCGTGAATGTGTAATGGGCGTGTTTAGTAAAGAAAGAAATCACAACCACGTGTGAATAATCAACTCAAGTTCATTGTGTTTGTGAATTATTTTGACTTGGCTTATCATCGGGACATGTTCAATAGGAAATTAATGGATAACACAAGTGAATTCCAACAGGTTCACGTCATTTCTGTCAGCACAGTATCTTGGGTTTATCCCAGATAGGTTTCATTCACATTCAATATATCTTACGGGAGTAGTTTAGGAGTATGCTATTTATCTGTGTTGTCTTTTGTCCACAAGCGTAATCATTGTAAAGTTTGAGGGGCTACAGGACACAAGTGTCATCAATCTGTCACTGCCTGTGAACCCCTGCTCTCCTGGCAGGGATTCAGGCAGGGAATTAATCAAAGGAATCATTATTGCCAAATTACTTACGTGGCTTCAAAGATAAATGTCTCCTGGTCGACACAAACTGACAGCCCAGAGAGTGATTAATTTAATTCCACACTTGTGATTGGTAAGAGAGTCCAACTGACCGTACCACATCATCATCGTCACCGTGCCCCACATCTAAACAAGTTGCTATTTTTTTCCAGAATCTGGATTACAACAGCAGTCCGTCTATGAACGGCATATTCTTATGTGATTTAAGCTGAAGAGACACTGAGCCCTAAGGGTCAATGGCGAAGCACTCTCTTAAATTTCCCAATTTGAACTTGGTGACAGAATTGAATTATGCGGTTACTGTCCTGTCAGATGCAATAAGGTAGAAATTCAGAGAGAAGCTCAGTGTTCTCCTTGCAGCCAGATACTCATATAACACCAAGAGGCCATAATACAATTATGTTTTCATAACATGGAAAATTTCAAAACCACAAGGTATTTGTGAGTGCTGTAAAAGACATTCACTGTTTACACCAAGTCCTGCACCTCTTTCCTTAGAAATGTACTTTGATATAAGTGCATGGCTAGATATGCATGTGCGCTCTCACAAAACACAAGAGTTGTAATTCTCATTCAACACATTCAACACACATCATTACAAATTAGGAAACCCTATACTTACCCACTGCTCAAAGACATTTTCATACACATAGTTTGTAAGCAGCACAAAATAAATGATCACCTTTTCATCTTGGCCAATGACATAAACACTATCAGTCTTGATATCAGACCCGCAGAGAGAAACAAGATCAATCAAACCTATTATCTGGCTTCTGCGTTCCCCGTGCTGCAAAGTTGCAGCGGGGGCTGGAGTTGTCATAGGAACGGGCGCAGCAGAAAAAGGTTAAGTTGTTGATGGAGTTGGTAGGATCAGATGTGTGTTGTAAAGAGAGAAACATCAGCAGCATGAGTAAACAAAGCACCGTTGCGGTTTGTGTTTTCTTAAAAACGATGGCCGTAGGAATTAATAATCAATGTCACATGTATATCCTTCTCCCCTATAAGAAAAAACAGGCAAGTATAGAGGCCCAGAGATATATTGGGTTAAGGCATTATAATGCCCCAGGTGTCTAGACTTTGCAGCCTTCCTGCATATAAAACTCAATGAGAGAATTGTGTTTTGAAAGCACAGTATTTGGTTGGTACCTGCACCACAAATGCAATCATCTTGTATTTTCTTCCTTTTAAAAATGAATCCTGTCTGGCCTACCCGCAGTAAAGCTGAGCTGTGACGTCTCCTTCCTTGAAGATTGCACATTAGCATTCACATCTACCAGGAGAGCTTACAGAGTGCTTCCAATCCAAAGCATTTCCTGTTTCATAAAAGTGTTTACAATTCAGTTCAATGTTACAAACATAATAATGAGTTATCTGCAGAGCCCTTTTCTCACATTGAAACTTCTACACGGCCCGGTGCAATAGGTGGAACGGTGTATATTTTACATAAAATCATTTCCAAATCTTGATTTCACAGCAAACTATGTGAATTGGGATTCTTTTACTGCTGTGTACCAAACATTGGAAATGTACGTTTTCAAATGTCAAGAGGATATCATGAGCAGAAACATTTGAATGCCTTCTTTTTGGGAAAAACATTAAAATAACAGTAATCACTCTGAATATATTGTTGTTTTGATTTAAAAAATGTATGATTTGTACACTGCAATTGTACTAAAGTGGGGTTGAAAGTGGGCATGGCATGTTTTTCTGTTTTTGGTTTCACTCATCTGTTATGTTGGGATGATTATTTCTTACTTTTGATGTCAATGTTGATGTGTTTTTTATGCAAAACGAACACTGTGTATCCAAGTCTTCCAAACTGATTGCTTTTACAGCCATCCCAAACACAGACATTGGCGCTTAATCTTTCCTGTTGCTGTTTCTCTGGCGACGTTCATATCCCTGCCTCGATCCTGGCTTGAACATTTTTGGCTGGATGTCTGGACCTGCCGAAGTTTGTGTCGTATCTCCCTTCCTGACAGGAAACGTCCCCCAACCCCTACGGAAAGCTCACAGGCATTCAAGCAGTCAGAAAACCCCTACATCTTCTCGTTAAAGGAATGGACATTTTTCTTGATAATTTTCAAGTAATAAAGAGTGTTTAGATGTGTGATGGGTGTGAAGGTGATGCAGACGAACCCTAGATAAGGCAAAGTTTGCTGGGAGAGGTTGAGTGTGGTAAGTCGTTTGCGATATAACAATACACTTTATTTTTAAAAATCCTTTTTTCCATCATTTTCAATTAAAAGAGTTGGTAATGAAGTAAAATATATGACTGGTTTGGTTTACATTTATAAAACCAACATGAAACAGTAAAGCAAGAACACAAAAAGGATGGCTGTGGGCCGGTGGAGCAGCTCGTCCTCCAACTGTTCACCCTCTAACGGTTTGATCTCTGCCTCTCCCATATGTCACTGTCTTTGGGCAAAACACTGAATCCCCTCATTACCCCCCTGATATGTTAATCAGGGGTTGATTGTAGAAGCAAACTGCTTCGTACAGTGTACAGAAAGCACATATATCATAAGTGATGTACAAGTCTTTATGGAACCAGCACATTTCGAAGAACCTTATAGAACCTAAATTGGTTTAAAAGTGTACAAGAACAAAAAAATATTTGAAGGATCTTTTACAGTCCATCTCTGTAACAGTTTTAGCTGTATGACTTTTGATTTATTACCCATTAGCCTGTTGCCCTCTAGCAATAAAGAAATCTCACAATCCACATCCTTGTTTAGATTTTTTAAACTGACCCCAGCAATGAAATGTATGTAATTTTATTTGTGAAACGTGAAATGCATTGTTTGTGAGGAAGTGTTTCTCCTGCACTGTCCATGGTCCTGAACTTACAGGAATTTGAATGTGAACACTGATAATTGAAGTCTCATGGGTACTTATGTGAAAGAAGGAGTTTAGTTACTTTCAGTGGATCAGTTGAAAAGCACCTTTTTGTTTAGCTATTAGTTATCTCTGCTTTCCCATAGCAATATCTAAACGTAGCATTTCAAATTAAACCTGCAGCTATGCTCAAAGTCGAAAGCGGTTTAAGTGTTACAAGATGGATGGGTTCAGCTGATCAGCAGTTAACTCAACTGGAGATGAGAAGTATACGCTGGGCTTGGGAGGTGTGTTTTAGGATCAGCTATAGTGGGAGCTGTGGTGTTTGTGGCAACAGAGCAGCCAGCTGCATCCACTCAGCTAATCAATATCACCCAGTTAAAGCTGGATTCAGACAGCAGCTTTGTGCGCATCATCTGCGTCTGTCTCCACACATATTGAGTGGGGTTGGGCGTCATCAGTTGCTGAAATGTATTCTGGGTTGTGTGCATTACGTTTTTTGAATTGTCTCCTGCAAAAGTTGTGGGATTTTCAATTTTACCTGCTTCATAGCATGCGCCAGCCAATCAAAGCCCAGAGTCTAGCAAATAAATTTATACATTGAGGTCACACATTTGAACACACATCCTTGCACAAAGGGGTAAAAATGAATCACAGCCGGCTTCAAGCCTGAAATTCACCTATCTGCCTGCGCTTCTGCCAGAAGAATGCACACAGAACTGAGGGTTGGTAGATGATCTGAGGAGAGTTCAGATAATCCCATCCTGTGAAGACAGAATCCACCAGAAGTGTTGAAGTCAGCCTTCGTTATGGGTTGCCGCAACGCTTCTGTGTAGACCTATCATAAAAACTGTAGCAGCTAGAGTCTACGAGCTGGACATGATACTCTGAAGAGTGCAGGAAATAAAAAGACCATTGATAGACTTGAGTTTTGGGTGTTATGTACTGCTGAGAGGAATCCCCAGTACCTTAGTTGTGCTCCACACAAAAACCTGAAGGTGGCTTTGGCTATGTAGCTTTTGATTTGGCAGTCACCCTTTTGCAAGCTGCTGAGTGGGAAGCTACAATGTGATGTACACTAAGACTTTGAAATGTAGCCTTTCGACTCAGTTCATTTTACAGATTTGGTAACTGCATGGCCCAAACTACAGAACATATCAATATAATAGGTGTCGGGTAAGACACATGTCTAATTTTGTGAAAGACATTACTTAGACTTGTGTAAATGGAAGGGTAAGTATTGTATGCAAATTTTATCCAGAACACAGTTCGTCACACTCAGTGAATACCTCATCACCGTCCACTAACTACAGTACCTGTTTTATGGGTACACTGGAAAAAAAAAAGTCTGCATTAACAGCTCTCGCTGTTACTGAGAGTAGGGACAAGCTGCCCCTAAATGACTCCAGGCAGTCACCTTCAGGGTGGGGGTTTCTGCTCGTGTAGGAAGGTTTGGGTGAGTTCACGATGAGACCTGGAGGGAGGGGGTGTGAGGAACGAACGCTTTGTGTTTTGTTGATGTTTTGTTTCAAATACCACCTTTCATGACACAAATCCCTTAATATACCTTCAATACTTTTGTGTATCAAGATGAAATAAACATGAGCAGAGATTAGGCTAATCATTAGATGCGGGTTAAACCACAGGTGCTAATGTTATTGGTGTAAAGAGGTCAAGTTTGTAAATGATTCGTAGTTACCACCAGAGACGTTCCATGAACGAGACACCCCACTACGGTTCAGATTCCTGTATCTGTGTCACGTGGGTTTCCCCACTGCCCCGCCCCTTTAGGAGACTAACAGCAGGTCCTGAGTCTATTGAGTCCTATGAGAAAAGTGAACGTGAGCACAGATTATTACCAATTCCTTCGCCCCATAGTAACCTAAGTAAATATGGGACCCATTTTTCAAAAGCCACAAACCTTCTGAACATTCTGACACCAAAATGGCAATTTTCAGACCGACAGATTAGGAGAAAATTAACTTTGTTTGAGACCTGTCTCTGTCTGAGCAACACACTCTCGCGAGATTTGGCTCTCATAGCTAATAATATAATATAATAATAATACATAGCTCTGCTCAGAGTCTTCGGTCACTGCAGAACTGCCAAAGTCATTTTCCCATCGGATAAAATGAAGTTTAAAACTAAAATAAAACTTGCCTTTCTTTCTGGAACTGTCTTTTTGGAAGGGAAAAAAGAATATTAGACTGATCCGATGATCTTGTACTGGGTTGATATCAGATAAAGCAGAGCAGATAAAAGGTAGCAGATAAAAAAAAGAAAAAACGAGCGGCAAAATAAGGCGCAAATATTAAAGTTGTACTGTATCTAGTGTTGTATGTTCCAAAACGATGTGGGGAGAGGGGCGACCACGCCCACTTAGGAGACAGGAAGTGTATACCATTTCATACCATTGGCAGTAACGGTAATGCGCTATCTTCTGTATAGAGTATCTTTGTTACCAATAACATTGGTGGTTTTTTCTTTTGTTTGATTTTTATTTTTTTTTGTGGTACACTTGGTTGGCCTTAGTAATTCTAGCCCACACTTATTAACTCGCCACATAGTTGGATATTGGATGATATCGGTTTGTATCTGAGACATTTTAGGAAAAGAGCCACATTTGCCAGGAGGCACAGAAAAATAAATGTATTATCTTTGACTGACTGGCTTCCAGAACTTGATTGAGCACTGTAACACAATGTTGTCTGGACTATTCAGACGAGACAAGAAACAAACAGACCAAATCTGAACTGAAGGCAATGTGATCAGTGTGAGATAGGCAGCGGAGTTTTTGCAGCACAGCACAGAGATAAGGTGAGGAGAGCTATCTCACCAGAGGCGACTGGTTTGCTTTCTACTCAGTCGAAAGTGAATGGCTGATCAGTGTTTCCACACACATGCACGTTGTTTAAAACCCCTGGTTGTTCACCTTCAAAGGCTTTGCAGACTCAAAAACCACGAATGAGTCTTTTGAAGCAATATCGCCTGATGTTTCAATAGGACAGACAAGAACCGGAAAAAAAATCCCTCTTAACTTGCAGATTCTCCTGCATTCTGCTGCTTCACAGATGTGTAATTAAAACTGGACCTTGGTTTCCCCCCCTGCAGATTGCAGAAATACAAGAAGGGGACAAGCTCTTAACAGGGAAAATATTTGATATTTGTTTTCATTGGATTATTTGACTTTGAAGATGCATTCTCTTTGCTTCCGTAAGCTTCCTATTTTCTTCCCAGCCAAAGCCTCACATTGTGATGTGGGCTACATGACACAACAGAAAATGTATTTGATTGGTGGAATGCGCCAGATCAAACCCAGTATCAGAGGAATACGTGTGACAAGAGGTTTTCAGAAAGGCAATTGATAAGAGGCTTATTTGACAGTTGCTTTTTGGCAGCCTGATTACCCATTCATAGCAGTCAAAGGGATATGAAGAAACACATATGCACCCGTGTGTACAAACACACAATGAGTCCCACACAAATCTGTATCTAAATGCACAGGCCTTTGCCTCATATTGCTGAGGAGAGCAGAGATTCCCCCAGTAACCTCTTAGCAGGCCCTTTATCAAAAGCTTGAAGACTGCCGCAGCAAGGCTCCCCGCTGGGGATTCTCCCCACAAATATGCAGCTGAGAACAAAGGCAGTTATTGTCAAAGTGTGTTCCAGTTCGACTTACTACATTCAGTGAGGAAAAGCACGTCAATCTGGAGTGCTTGAGATGTCACATCCAAAGTTTTAATGAAACAGATGAATAACAATGATGGCAATCGTGGAGAAAATCAATGAATGTTTATGTACAGATAAAAAGAAGAAACCCAGTGAGCTAAATAGCAGAATAGGTGCCATCCTGCCAGTTCAGTTCCCCCAAATACCCATATCAGAAATAAGTGCATATTTTTTAAAAGCAGTGTCTGAGAGGTGTCTGTAACGAGAGCCAGATGGAAGACCGGACTGAAAAATAAGCTCTAAAAAAGACGACTATCGATCAATTCAGAGAGCACATTCGCACAGAGCAATGCTTCAAAATGAGCTATAGTTTGGGAGCTGAACAAGGAAGCTTGGTGAGATGAGGAAAACAAAATTAAAGCACAGATTAAGGGCGGGCAGACAGCCTAATGGTGCTGGATTATAATGGCATTACATCCTGGGGAGACACAAGTACACGCAGTAGGCCTGGAGTGGCTGAGGGATGCTGGGAATGACACTCAGCAGCTGAGCCATATATAATCTGAGCAGAGGGAATCATAAGACCGTCGCTTGGCTGTGAGAAGAAAAGACTTTTGTTATAGTCATTCACGCCCCTCCTTTGTTTTAACCTTTGCCAATCAGATCTTTTTTTTTTACATCCACCGTGTGTATGTATATGTTTGTGTGGCTGTGTATGTGTGTGTATGTGTGTGTGTGTGTGTGTGTGTGTGTGTGTGTGTGTGTGTGTGTGTGTGTGTGTGTGTGTGTGTGTGTGTGTGTGGCTAAGTGTGCGTGTGTGTATGTGTGTGTGTATGCATATGTGTGGCTATGTGTGTGTATGTGTGTGTGTATATGTATATGACTGAGTGGCTGTATGTGTGTGTGTGTGTGTGTGTGTGTGTGTGTGTGTGTGTGTGAGAGCGTGTGTGTGTGTGAGCGTGTATATGTATGCGTGGCTAAGTGTGCGTGTGTGTGCGTGTATGCATATGTGTGGCTATGTGTGTGTATGTGTGCATGTGTGAATATATATATATATATATATATATATATATATATGTGTGTGTGCGTGAGTGTGTGTGTAAATGTCTATATGGCTGTGTGTGTGTGTGTGTGTGTGTGTGTGTGTGTGTGTGTGTGTGTGTGTGTGTGTGTGTGTGTGTGTGTGTATGTGTGTTATAATCCTATCTGCCAATCAGATCTTAAATTGGCAGTTGTTTGGACCCAGGGCAGAAAGTTCATAATGGCACGTTTCTCCATTATTGTTTTCTTTTCCGTTAAGCATTGGCACAACTGTTTCAATGGCCCGCTGACACGTCTGTCTTCATATGCTCATGAAAACATTACGATTGGGGTCACAAGAACACATCCATCTTGTGATATTTATGTTCAGGTCACATGGGTATGATTAACGGCTCGTTCCCTGCACCCGCCATCCGTCATGGAGCTGGAGACCAGGTCAAACTTTTCTGTCAGCAACAACACTTGCCAGGTATGCCTGGAGTAATTTGATGTTCTGCAGGTCATAATCGATAGAAGAGCAACAAAACTCCCATGATACCAAGGAAGCTTTCTCAAAGTATAAAGTCTGACATGCAAATAAGGATTCTTCAGTATGTCTCTATCAGAGGTGGGTAGTAACGAGTTACATTTACTCCGTTACATTTACTTGAGTAAGTTTTGGGAAATGTACTTTTAGGAGTAGTTTTGAATCACTATACTTTTTACTTTTACTTGAGTAGATTTGTGAAGAAGAAACTGTTACTCTTACTCCGCTACATTAGGCTACGTTGAGCTCATTACTTTTCTTTTATCCCCTCCGCTTACGCGTCAATCTCATGACATCACTGAGTGATTCTTTGGGAAAAATGTTTTTGCATGTTTTGTCACATTTACACAGACATAAACACATACAGAGTTTCTATGAGTTCATGGGCTTGTTCTAGTTCTGCCTGCGGAGCCTGGTTAAAAAAGAAAAGTACAAAGGCTTGAAATGTTGTGATACTTGTGCTTTATTTATTTTTTTATTCTGTTATCTTATTTATTTTATTATTTATTAAGGTACTTGAATTTACTTTAAGCTTATTTTAATTTAAGCATTTTTTAATTTTTTATTCATTTTAATTTATTGTATTATTTTATTGATTTAATTTGCCTGAAGATGATTATTTTGTACTTTTGTCTGTTTGAATGGTTGTGTTAAAAAAATAAATCAGATGTTACTAAACAGTTACTCAGTACTTGAGTAGTTTTTTCACCAAGTACTTTTTTACTTTTACTCAAGTAATTATTTGGATGACTACTTTTTACTTCTACTTGAGTCATATTATTCTGAAGTAACAGTACTTTTACTTGAGTACAATTTTTGGCTACTCTACCCAGCTCTGGTCTCTATGAGGGACAAACTAGACCTGGAATGATGCTCTTTTTGAAATGTTGTGTAACGTCTATGAGTGATGCAGCCTTGGCGGAGCAAGTGTGCCGCCAGTTTTCCGACTGTTACTACTGTAAATTATGTTTGTGTTGAGATAAATTTGCTGTGATTTGTTTAAAAATTCACTAAGGCATGTCAGACCCACCCGAGATGTTTTCCCAGAGCAGGATGCCGTTTGCTTGATCTTTAGGAAGCCGTTTGAAACACACAGTCATCAAATAAAATGGTTTGTTTTTATTTGCTTTGGTTTTCTTAATCATCAAAAGCTGCATTAGCTGTTCCGTTGAAGATTACATGATTGTAAGAACAGTCATTTCCTTGTGGAGTTTTATTCTTTAGATATCTGAAACCCTCCTGGTGTTTGGATGGCTCCCGTTTGTTTTGCCTCAGTAATGTTGTCTCATTCAGGGCATGACTACAACATCTTAATCTCTCATCCTCAACGCATTAAGTGTGAAGAAAATGAAAATATTTTAGAATCACACATCATGTGTTTCAAAAATTGGATGTGTAATCTCTTTCACTTTTACAGCTTGGTCCCACATCAGCACGTAAGATGAACATAAACTCCTGACGTTCCCCGCTGCGGCAGAGTCTCTCTGACAAGCTTCTAACGTGACTGCAGCGTGTTTTCATTTCACATCTGTCTGCAGGACCAGCGGGCTCAATTAGCAGGTTGGCACATCGTGCCCTCGGAGGTGATGATGGCTCCAGCGCTGGAGTGAAACGCAAACCAGACATTCAGTCAGAGGAGGAAGAAAAGGATGTTCTACCGTTCTTCTGATCCAGGAAAGGATGGACTTTTCTGTGTATAAGGTTCTTAACCAAATTCACAAGACTCAAGGGGGGATTCCAGAAAGGAGGTTTCACAACTCAGAGATAAATTCCTTGACTCAAGGTTTTCTGAACCTGCATCAACTAAACCCGAGCTGTCGGCTCCGCAACACGGTGATGGATTAGTTCCACCAACTCTGTCACAGTCAAATCAGTGCGTTCACGGCCAACCGTAGACATCTACAGAGCATCAAAAAGCCTGATTATGGCTAAATAATTTACTTCTTAGAATTATACGGGCATAAATAATTCATTTATAAAATTTTGAGTTCGCTTTTTCGGTTCGATTTTTAATCCCTTGAATGGGGAGGAGCTATGGATCGTTCAGGCTGGAAATCTGACAAAACTGCTTCAGAATCAGGGTTTACCGTGAATTTGTGTGCATAGAAAAGTGTGAGAACAAGAAATATTCTTCTCTTTTAATCTGCAGTGTGTCGTTTCTGTTATTTCTGTGGAATTTCATGATGTAAAGCGCTTTGAACAGGCAATGGGCACAAATTACTTTCATGTAAAACTTGTCAAGGACATTCAGCAAGATTTTTTTCTTCTCCAGCGAAGGCTGAGCTGCCTAAATCAATATTTCCTTAACCGTCACTTCAACATAACCAAACAGGATGAAAAGAAGACTAATAGCCAACAGAAAAACAAACAAACAAAAAAACACAGTCATTGGCGGATTTAAGAAATTTGGGGCTTTTAATCATAAATATAAATAATATGTGCAAATAAGTAATAACTGTATTAAACCATAAATGTATGAGGATTTTTACAGGCCCCTCAGAAACTTGGGGTCCTAGGGAACCGCCTAGTTTTGCCTAACGGTAAGTCCAACCCTGATTCAAGCAAACAAGGGATGTTTGGGTGAAGATTTCTGCAGATCCATCACCATCCATTAATTTCCCTTTATACTGACTTTGTTGGGGTCTTTATATTTCATATCTTCCTCCATATCCATGAGTCCAATATAAAAAAAAAAAAAACATGCTAATTAACTACTCAACTGGTACTACTGTCAATCCATTTTCTCTACCCACGGTGCAGCTGGGGGTCTGCTGCCTATCCCAGCTCAGGTGAAAGGCGGGTACACCCTGGACGGGCGGCTAGTCCATCACAGATAGTACTGGTACTGGTACTACTGGTGTATTTTCAGCCCATTATATGGTCCGTTTGTGAAATGTGTCACTAGAGAGGCCTGTTCAGCATTTTCGTTGGATCAGTCTGTGCTTTCTTCACCGTCATCCCAGTTATTCTCGAGCCGTTTCGTTCTTACTCCAGACTTGCTTTATGTGATTGTGATTGTGAACAGACATCTTCAGGAATATCTTCTCATCTAATTCTCTTTATTTCATAATGCTGTAGTTGCATTCAGTGTGGGTAAAAAAAAAAGAAGTGATTAACTAGCAAACAAGTGAGTGAACTGCACAATAATAACCAGTCAGCATTCCCAACAGCAGCTCAGTTTGAGAACTCTGCCTGATATTGACCTCAGTCATTTCACACCCTGCACAGCGGTCACATGCACCTTGTTATTCTGCCAAGCTTCCCCATCCAAGTCTATTTCACAGCTCGGCTGTAGTGAGTTTTTCCCCATTTTGTCTCTTTCAAACTCAATTTCAAAGAGCTCTGGGAGACAGCAGTGGTCTCGCTGTCAGTCGATCACATTTTCTCATTAATGTAAGCCACCGTAGATGCCTTCCGATTACGACATGAATAATAAATAGCTCTGTTAGCCCCCTGGTGGGAAAAGCTTCATTTCATTCAGTCTATCCAAGGGTATTAAGGCAACTGCTTCTCCATATGGAAATAAATAGACATGTAAAGAAATAAATAAAACAAATATATAGACCCAAACAGCCTCAGACACATGACATTGTTGCTCCAGACTTAATCAGCAACCAGTCAGATTGCGTTACAGTGGGACGTCGTACACAAACCGACGGTGTCAGTGTGAAACGAACGACTTACACAACATTGTTTAGGCGGTCACATGCATCCCAAATAACACTTTTGATATGCAATCTGATGGTTTATGCTCTGCAAGCAGATCAAGTGGCTCTTCCTATATTTTAGAAAAGAAACTCCTGTACCCATTTCATGGTTAAAAAGCTTTTATGTTATTCTAAGCTTCCGTTTTCAGGTAATTAGAGATTATGACAATTTCGCTCAAAGGTATTGGGGTTGAAAAAAGTTAAATACGAGATGGATGAAAGGATGAAGGAATTTACATTTAGATGCATCTATGAAAATGCTGCAGGCATAAATGTATGAAGTAAACGTACCTCAATTCGTGAGCCCTAATTTAGAGAGATCACAGATTTTTTGGCTCATTGAGTAATTTTCATTCAGTGAGGTTCTCCTGATTATCCTAGCATTAATGCCACATATAAAGGTAGCATTAATAATTCAATACTGTGACTACCTCAATTAGGGACCCCTTCTCTGGTCTAGTCTCATATCCTGTTTGTGCAACATCCACCTTCTCTGCAGGACGACTGTCAAGGTGCTATGTCTCCCCCTACAGGTAACCTGGGGAACTGAGGAACAGCCCTGCGTCTGCGTGTTCAACGTGACAAAGCCCTGAACTGACAGGCAGGATAATCATATGCCGTAAACACTCGACGGAGCTTTTAAATCAGAGCCAATTATAGATCTTTGGCACATTTGATATAAGTAGATATGATTAGTTGTGAAATTAGTGGAATTAAAGGCCCATGATGAATCGGATGGTAACTAGCATCCGCATATTTTTACAGTGTATCATCGAAAAAAAGAAAAAGCTTTGAGGAGTAATAAACAAACATTAATTTCATATATTGCATTGCAGCTTTTATTTCATCTTTGAATAATAAAATAACACATTTACCAAGGCTAATATACAATTATTTGTGCAAATGTTTAAAAACTTTTCTTTTTAAAGTGGCTGTAAAATATTGAATTAGGCGACATCAAATAAAGGACAATCTTACATAAAGTCAGAAAGTTTTTCCTTCACTTTCTCTTCAATGTTTGCAAAGTATTTCATTTGGACGAGAAGCGCTTTGGCAGCATGAAGATCCCCTGTTTTAGACAAATACGAGCACAAACAAGGACGAGGGCACAGAAAGTTCAGTTAGTGACGCACTCAGGGAAGAGATGCTGCTCTGTGAGAAGTAAACAAAAGCAACAGTAGGCAGCACAGACAACACTGCAGTGCAGCAGTACCTTCATGGAGGGCAGCGTCGATCTGATCTGTCAATCCTGCAAGTTTCACTGCAAAAGAGAAGAAACGTTCACGTTTTGCACATGTTGGTTAATGCAACACACGTACCATAAGAACGACTAACTTAGTTACGACAGTAAAGTATAATTTCCATTTATTGAATGGATTTCCCAGGTCTACGTTATACGGCGCTGGTGCTACTTTGGGATGGTGGAAGAATCTGGGGTGGGGGCCACTAATGGTTGTGCTGATGTATCCGTTAGCTTTGCTCTGCTGGACTGCGGATGCAAAACACCATACAGTATGTACTACACGTTCATTAGTACGTAGTATGCTGCTGAAAAAGTGATAATTCTGCAAAATGCTTCCTCTGTAGAGATGTGTTGCATTATGGGACAGGAAATCATCTCATGGCACTGCATGCAGAACCTAAACGACTGAATTCAATTTAATCTAATTCATTGTAATCTATTTATAGTCAAACTTAATTAAATCCAGTCCAAATTAAAAATTCACGAAGTCCATTTTTTTAAATGTACAGATTGTACGGATCCACCCTGAGGACACTCAACAGTGGACCGGAAACTCCTGGGATCAGGGTCATGAAGGGTCATGACCTGCCTGTCACAGTCTGCAGTCTAGTCACCTTAATAGATCATTTACAAAACATTTAGCCAGAAACAGCAAACCCTCTGGATATTTTCTTGCATAATGGCAAACCTACATGTGTTTGCAGACCACATGCTATAGCAGACTGCTGCCACTCGGGGCAGTCTGAAAAATAAGGCGGACAAAAGAAAATCGAAATGTGGCAAAATTATGTATTTTAGCAAAAGTGGAAAAATACATTACGTCAAATCTAAGGGTGTTTGGAAATGTTAACAGCTGGAAAGCTGAATTTGATCTATTTTAACGTTCTGAGTGTCCGACCGCACAAAAGACAAAACACAGTTACTAGAAGTGAGGACAGTCTTGCAGAGCAGCGATCATGACGATGCACCGCTGAGCCGCGAGTGCGGGGAGTTTTAACTGGTGTACGACTGGAAGAGGAGGTCTGGAGAACAGCAAATCTGACTGTACGGATGCCTGAACCTACTCAGTCGGTTTGTGTAGCTGTGATAAAGAAGATGGATGGAAAAGATGGGATTCACCAGTCTGGAGCCTCCACCTGATCTGGGTGATCGATCTGCAGGGATTCGTCCATCACCGTCCATTGTTGTTCATTTTGGTGCAGAAAGGATTTATTTTCCTCCTTCCAACAATCAACATTGGAACCTGCGCTGGCTGAATACCCAGAGTCCTACACTGTGCACTACCTGAGACGGACATCGGAGTGGCATCTTAAATGATCTCTCAGAACTCTCAGATCTCTCAGTTTGAAATGTGCGAACAAGTGGAAACTGCACAGACCACAAAGATGGAGGTGGCTGACATATCGGACATCTTGAACTGTTAAACATTTATGCCCACATTGGACATCCTGGGATAGGTGGATCATATGTAAAAGACCACTGAGCTCAGATTTGAAAGGATTCTCTTTCAATGGCAATACTCCATTAAATCTCCACCTCCCCACTCAGGAAGAACTAGGTCATCACATTGTTTCCATGGATATTGACTCTTATCTATCTGACATATTCCAGTTTGTTGATGTACATGAGGTTCCTTCAGAACAGTCGAGGGTCTGATATGGTGTTCCGCAGGGTTCAGTACAAGGGCCAATCTTGTTCAGTTTATACATGCAGCCATTGGGACGTATAATCCAGAATCAAAGCATACATTTTCATTGCCATGCTGATGATACGCAGCTCTATTAGTCTTTTAAGCCAGATGAAACAGAACCGTTAGCTAAACTTCAGGCGTGTCTTAGGAACATCAAGGACTCGATGTCGGGAAAGTTTTTTGCTTCCAAATTCAGATAAAACAGAGGTTATTATTTTTGGTCCAAAGCGTCTTAGGAAGGGATTAGATGGTGTTGCGATGGCTTCCCGTGCAACTGTGAGAAAACTGTTGTTTTCGATCAGGATTTGGCGTTTAAACTGTATATTAATCAGGTTTGTAAAATAGCATTTTTCCAACTCCCCTTGGAAAATCCTCTTGCAGAGTGATGCGAATGAATGCGTTTGTATCTTTCTTTCTCTTTCTCTGTTCTTCATTCATTCACTTCTCTTTTCCTGCTCTGCCCAGTTGGCCTCCGGCAGGATGGTCCCCCCCTTATGATCCAGGTCCTGGTCCAGGTTTCTTCCCTCCTAAAGGGGAGTTTTTCCTTGCCACTTGTTTGGCTTAAGGTTTTTCTCCCACCAGGGGAGTTTTTTTTACCTGCCACTGTTTATGTAATGTTTATGTAATAATTGCTCAGGGGTCATGACGATACATAAATACAATTGAAATTGAGTCATATGAAGTCATGTCACACAGTAACACAGTGCACTGACATCATTTTATGATTACATAGATGCATATTGTTGGATGTTGGATGGGTTTCAGTTGTGGATCTTTCAGTTTAACCGGCTCAGTTTCAGTTTTACAATGAAGCCGATCCATGTTCCCGTTAGTTTCGACTCTGTGAAGGGAGACGATCAACATAAAAAGCATTTCACACATCAGGGCCCACAGTTGCAGATCCTGAGCGTATGTGCCTAGAGACAGTTGCAGCATTAATAAGACAGTTTGCTTTTGATATCAGCTGTTTGCAGCCAAAGTCAACAAAGTCGCTGCTCTGCATCCACATTGTTGTTTGCACTGTTGTTAAGATGAGTCTATTTTGTTATTTTATAGTAATATATATCTTATGAAAGCGGCATGGCTAGTCGAGGAAGGATGCACAGCAGCCAGAAAGTGTCCATATTTGACAATCAGTTTGCTGGAGCAGTGTGAGTACCAGCACAATGATCCCAGGGGCTTCAGATTTTCAGAGTGAAACTACAGTAATCTTGTTTTCTTATTCCTGTTCTGATGTCTCATACATTGGATGTAATTTAGACTTAGCCCTGTGATTCTTACAATA
Source organism: Cololabis saira (assembly GCF_033807715.1). Lineage (NCBI taxonomy): Eukaryota > Metazoa > Chordata > Actinopteri > Beloniformes > Belonidae > Cololabis > Cololabis saira. Next base: position 14,154,150 of record NC_084595.1, on the reverse strand, counting down.
GGAGACACGGCCCCTCTTTTCTTTTCTTTTCTCCATCATTTGACTGTGATCTGAGCGAGAAAGAGGACAAAGGAAAGATTGATCGGTGTTTTCTTGCTTCATATTGATTTGTGCATTATTTGGGCAAAGTTTAGAAAAATGGGAAGAAATAAAAGTACGAACAAATCATTCTCATATCTTAGTTAGACACAGCTGCAAAGAGGCTGATAAAGTCCTGTCGTCAGATACGATGCAATCGATGCAAAGTCATCTTACCATTATTGACATTTTCAACTCCTCCCAAATGACCTGAAGTGAAACAAAGTTCACTGCAGTGACCAGCGACAAGGTCCGAACGAGTGAAGGTATCTGACTTGTTTCCCCGGATAGCTGAACTGTTTTTTCTTGTTTTTGGACAGGATGCACTTTGTGATTGTTAAAAAGATCATTTCAGCCTCTGTGACATTATTTCTGTGCATCTTTTTATTGCTCTAAAAAGATGACAACTTTTTATGGTCATTTTAATGTGTGAAAAGCAAAGACTTGTGGAGAAGTTTTGTTTCGAACAATGTGTTTTCTCTTTTTGTTTTATTCCTTGTATTATGGTCTCCTTGGGGTGGGTTGCCCAGAAGTTTGTCTTCTTCTCCTCCAAAGAGGACCGTGGAAAAGTGAACGTTTTACAACAAAGGACGGGGGGGGGGATGCTACAGAGGTGGGCTTGGGTCTGGCTGAAATGGTGCGTTTGTTCTCTCAGATGTAAGTCACTTTGGATAAAAGCATCTGCTAAATCAGTGGCTCTCAAATGGGGGCACGTGAAGGCACTCCAGGGGGTACGTGAGATTTTAAAATATACATATATTTAAAAAGTAGCATCCATGCAAAAATCCTTTAAAAATAAATATTTCATAAATAATTGAGGAAAATATAAGTCTAAATTCATAAAATGAATTTTATCTTCAGGAGTAGGCTATTCAACTTATTATCCTAAAACCGCAGAGTATCCCCCACACCAGGATGGTTCCACCTAACCTGTCAAATGCCACCTGGCTTCACCTGTCAATCACTTGGACCAACGATGGAGTCGTGGTTGAAGCATAGCAGCAATATTTTTATGTTTAATAAATCAGTTACTGATGGCACAGTGCTCTGTTTTAGGTCTTTTTTTTACAACCAAAAGTGCTTTGCGCTGGTTAGGGGGTACTTGGCTGAAAAAATATTTCACAATATTTTCACACATCACTGAAAAAAGGTTGAGGACCACTGTGCTAAATGATAGTAGTATTAACGCCATACAGTGGCAACTTTGGTTACCATAGTAACCAAAGGACTGGAATCTTAGGCGGCGTTCTAAATAGCACCCTCAGTACATAGTACACTGTAACGTGGACAACGGCGATCCTTAATGTTTAAACTGTGTGACAGCCACAGTGTCATGGACAGCACCAACAAACAGTAGCTGTTCAAACTACTTTTGAGCCTAATTCAGCAGTGAGAAGCTTAAGCTATAAACTGATGTGACGTGCAAATGAAATCATGAAAATAATCAGAATGATCTGAAGCAGTTTCTTGCTGAAGTCTGGAAACTAATTTGAACATTTTCAATGTTTACATATCTGTTCTGGTGGGTAACTTTCTGATTTGACTATTAACCTAAATCACACAACCACGATATGAACGGAAGATGTAGGCATTGGTTTACCTTTGGTATCCCGGCCGATCTTGGTGGCTTCTTCGGGAGTCTGCGCTTCATCGACGGCTTCGTTTATCTCCATCAGCTCCATGAGGAAGTTTGGATCGGCCCCGGAGTCGGTGCCTTCTTCCAGACGCATCCCCTCCAGCTCCAGCTGAAACGCATCAGAAAAGTTAATCAAACTGCTCGTTTAAACTCCCTCGACTGTCGGCCGGCAAAGGCCGGCCGAGCACAGTCTGAGTTTTCAGCTATGAAACTATTCATCTGAAGATAAACGAGGAGTTTCAGACTCACCATGTACAGACCACGACTCAAAGGCTTAAGCAGCGTCCTGTATGCTTTATTCACAAGAGCTGACTGGCTCTCTGAATACTCCTGCTCTTTCTGCAAAACATGGTTTCATAACATCAACCTTTAACGAAGGCCAGTTCAGTCCAGGGTTCATTAAATACAACAAATCTGTATTATTATGAGTGCTATTCAACCAACATTCACTGTCCCTCAAACAAATACCAAACTTTGACTAAAGGGAATAACATCTGAGTGTTTAATACACTGCCTTCCAGAAGTCTACCTCCGTCAGACACCAAATCGTCGGTGAAACCGTCGATTAGGTGTCTGACACCCGCCTTGTGTCGCGTAGCAGTGAGGAACTGTCAAGAGAAGCAGGTGCGCGTTAGACATGACGGATGTGTGGAACCCAGACGGGGAGGAAGATATCCTGGAAACAGTTGGCAGATCTAAGCACATTCTGCAGCTATCAGGTCTGTCAGCTCCCGTGAAATCAATAGTGTCCCGTTCTGGCCCACGGGCCCGTCCTGCGACTGTATCTCCACGGTAACAACCAGCGCTGTAGATTCCTGCCTTGTAACCTTGTGTAAGTAATGAGTTTTTTCTATACATGATGAAGACCCCTGAGGATGGATGTGGCTAATTAATAAAAAAATGGCCAGAGGGGTAGATAAATAAAAAATGACCTGAATAATATTAAGCATGATGTGTGTGTGTGTGTGTGTGTGTGTGTGTGTGAGAGAGAGAGAGTGGGGGTCTGGGCTTCCCTTTCATGCTCTCTGTTCAGTCTGAGATTAGTTTTCATGTCATGTTGTGAACTTTTCCACCTGAGTGTACAAAATAAATCACATGCAGGGCAGCGCGCTGCTTCCCGGCCCTGTACTTGTAATGGCCACTCTTGTAAACGGCTGTGCATTTTTCATAATGATCCAGAGAGAGGACGCCTGATAATGTGAAACACATGCGCTTGTGCACCTCACAGTGACTGCTCCAATGCTCTCGACACGCTTTTCTTTCTCCTCTCCCTTCTGTGAAAGGTTCAATGGATTTATTTATCTACTTTTTCAAAAGATAACTCCGACTGTCTTGCCAGTAGAACTGTGTTAAACAGAATCAAATAAAACACAAAATCACAGCATACAAGTTTTAAGCATCTATGACTATGTAAGGATGATATTCAGGGTATCTTTCACTGATCTGGCTTAACGAACCACAGTAATCAACATCACGGACATGTGAAAGATCATGAGTTGTGGCACCAGGCAACCGACAAAACCACCAATCAGGAAATGGCAAAATAACAGTCTTGTCAATATTACGGGCTGATCAGTATGAGACCTACGGAAAACTAGTCGGGTCTACTTTTGTGTTAATGATGTAAAGGTCTGGTGTATTCATTTGCCATTTATGACAGTTTTACCCCTCCCCCTTTCCTTTTTTTAACATGAAAGAGTGAATGTTTTACATTTTCTAAAAGACATATAGACTTCTTAAACAAATGAATGGAATTCCTAAAAAATGCCAGTTTATCCTCCAAGGCGCAGACGTGAGTGAGCGCAGGGGGTTTTTCCTTTCATTCATAAAATGAAATGAAATTCTATAATATTAATTTTTATGTTCATAATTTATTTTGTGTGGCTCTTTCTTCTTTTATATTTTACCATGTTTCAGAAAAAAAAGACCGCTAGGGATTTTTTTTTTAGTGTCTCTAAAATAATAAAAATAAAAAATCCACATCAATTCTTCTGTTATATGGGTTACACTTCAGAAGGAATACAACGCGTCTCTAATACAAGCTGATAGTTCATTTTATTTATAACTAAAATCAAATTTGCATACAGTACGAGATCTTAGTTCATCTGTAGGTTATCGTTAAAAGAACAAAACCAACATAAGTTTTGAAAACTAAATGTTCTTTTTCTTTCTTTTTAAAGCAGAAAACCATCATTAACTGTCCAACTTAACTGATTTGGCCCCCTGTAATGACAGGATTTAGTTTAAGTTTTACATGATAGTGATTTCTTTGAGTTTTGGTCATTTAGGAATGTGTCACCATGGTTACTGTAAGATGGTCATGGGCATTTCCAAGTTCCTTTTATCTTGTCCTGTTAACAATGTTTCATGTTATTTGTGAGTAGAAGCTCCGATCATTACTTTTCCACATATGAACCCTTCGTTTAATTAATTAAAAAAGCAGTTTGTCAATCCTGTAATAGACCGCAACCGTGGTGAGAAAGCTGATGAAAGATGCACAAAAACACAGTATTTTACAGATTTTGAATCCTGAACTGATTATTTGTTGTTTATAGCCTACTAACATTCTGTTGAATACAAATAAACAGTCATGAATCTGTGTTTATGTGACGCAAAAAAAAAAAAAATCTAATCTTGGGTAACTTTTGTGAGGGAGTAGTGACACATCAGATCGGTTCGGGGCGCCTTAACCCAACTATCAGAAGATTTATTATTTATTTATATAACTGTTAATTTTCTCTCTTTCCTTTCTTCAGATCAACCCTCAGTTATTAATCATTAACTATCTCATCACCATAATTGTTCTCAATTGTTCTTGTAGTTTGTTGTGCTGGTCTGCAAAGTCTGGTTCCTTTGGATTTTACCTTTTTTTGCCCAGAGGCCGAAGAAACTAACTGAATCCCACTGGATGGGCATCCAATCTACCATAGCAACTTACAGATAAAGTAACAACCAGACAAGTAAGAAAAGACATCCAAAATGCCGTGAAGTGGATTGGGAGCGTCGGTGAATGGCTGTTGTCAGTTTTACATCTTGATGGCTTGGATGCTACTGAATAAGTGATCACATAAAGCTTGGCCCTTTGCGGTTGTTTCAGTATGAAGTGTACTGGTGGAAATGGCCGTGAATCATTGGTTTCAAGTCGTTATCACAGTTTTTCTATAAGTCCCTACACCTTCTAAGAGCTGTTGGTAGAGCACAAACCCCACGCAAAACACAACAGCGGGGTAACCGACTCATTTCATAAAGTGATCTTTCAAAAAGTCGATGGATTAGGCTGTTGTGGCTAAAGTGTCCTGGCCTTGCAAAAGGACTTTACCCACATACTTACAGGCTGAACTTAATCTTCTGTTCAGACATACAACTGAGCAAATATGTAGAAGATTTAACAATGTTCTGCTTTCGTTCTTGCATTGTAAGTGGTCATGTGGGAGGTGGGCAGCTTTAAGTTGGAGCCTGATCCACATTATACCTTCTTGAAGATACACCACTCACCACACATGGAGTACCGCTCTTTCTGAGTGTCTCAAACTGTGAAAATATACAATTCATTCGATTAAATAGTTTTTCCCAAATATGTTTTTTTCTCCATCTCATCTCCGTTTAAGAAATATGAGCCTTTATTACACAGTGAAAATGACTTGGAATCAGTAATAAATAACAGAGATCTTGTTTTGGTTTGGTTTTTAAACTTGATATGGGGGAAGTTACTTTAAATAGGCCTGGATGCATCAGTGTTATACAACCACTCCCCCTCCTCCCAGTTATTCCCTTGGCCTCATAACAAGAACCATGCCAAGGAAACAACTAAATAACCCTCTACACTGAAGTGCCCTAACTTTGACAACAGGGCAGACATATTCCCAGCGTCTCAGTGCTTTCAAACAGGTAAACCTCCTCCGACTCCTGGACCATCATCCAGGTAACCATGATCTCCTGCCTACCGCAGATCTCTGGCTGAAGTTGTCTGGGTGCAGAGACCGCTGGAGCTGCAGGTATCTCGTCTGCAGCTTGTGTGTGTCCACAGTAAACGTGTAGTCACTGCAGAAAGGCAAAAACATGCGAGAAATTAAACATGTTTTTTGTTAACAATTTTTTATTAATTTTATGCCAACTTTAAAAAAAAAAAAAGGCAGACAGTCACAGGCTCAGCTCTATACATTTTGTTGTAGCAGCATGTCCACTATACATTTGAAAAGAACAAACGCAAAAAAAAAGGGGCGAAAATTTATTACAACAGTTAGAACAAAACAAAAACATTTCATATACTCAGTACTGGAGTTGAGGGGGGATGAGGGGGGATGGCATCCCCTCTGGAATAAAAAACGGTCAAAATCATCCCCCCTGTAAAACTGCCATCCCCCCTTTCCATCCCTTATGTCATTTCATCAATGAATGTGGTATTACTGCTATTTCAACATTTAGAGTCATCACCAGAAAAATAACTTATTTGACAATTTTCACCTGTTTCAGGTACATTTTTAATTTAAATAAGTAGGAAAATCTGCCAGTGGGACAAGATTTATCTTCTTATTACAAGCAAAAAATCTTGTTCCACTGGCAGATTTTTCTACTTATTTCAAGTGAAAATCTACTTGAAACAGGTGAAAATTGTTGTTTTTTCCAGTGATGAGTCTTGTTTTAAGTGTAATGAGATTTTTTTTACTAAAATGAGACATTTTAACTAGAAATAAGACAAATATTCTTGTTAAGATTTTGAGTTTTTGCAGTGATCCATTTTACTTATCCTGTGAAGGACAGAGGCATATTGATAAGTTCAGAAAACTGTTTTTATTTTTGTGTTTTGATGTATTTGATGTAAGCCCAGTGGATATTTAAAGCTTACAGAAGGCTGCATTTAACTGCTGCTTATTCCTGCAGTATTTCTGCAGGTGTTTTGGTCACTGCTATTATTTGTAATAGATTATATTATTTGTAATCAGCACAAATGATCTGTCCCCATATGATAAAATCCACCACCCCCCCTGATTTTTTTTTTTTACAACTCGAGTACTGCATATACTGTGCATACTTGTCTGTCTCCTCCTTGACCCACATACACGCTCTCACAAAAACAAATACCCTCCCACCCCAGTGAGTGATCTGCACCATCCCCTCCCCGTTACCCCCTTTATAGGCAAGACTTCACAGCTCTGATGCTTCTGACCAGGATGTTAAGGTCTTTTCTTTTGCTCCATGAGACCGTGCAACAGAGAGCTCAAGGGTTAAAATATCCATCAGAATTTGCCACCAGTGATCCAGTGATAGAGTATATGGTGGTTTCCACCGTACTACCAATATTCTTTTAGCAGCAGTTAGGCCGGAAAGCCAAATTCTTTTTTCATGTATTGACATCGAGAATCGAGAATTATCATTCAGCAAACAAAGTACGGGGCAGCATGGAACCTCCTTATTTAATATTTTAGATAAAGATTTGGTGACTTTGGTGACAGTGCTATTAATAAGTGAGGGAACTGCAACATAACTTTGTATTTATGTTTTGTATTGTTTCCTTTATCTTGTTTTTATGAAAAGGCACATGTTTTATCCTTTGGCTTGGTTTTAATATTTTAGTGTTTTTATCTACTGATGTTTTAACTTATCTTGATTCTTATCTTGGGGCCATCCTTCTTGTTCTTTGTTCTTTTAGCCAAAGCACTGTTGTCACTTTATATTATCCTGTGTTGTTGAGTGTACGGTTTTAGATTGTATGAGGAGGCACTCACTGTGAACCAAATTTACCCAAGGGTACAATCAATCTATCTATCTATCTATCTATCTATCTATCTATCTATCTATCTATCTATCTATCTATCTATCTATCTATCTATCTATCTATCTATCTATCTTGTAACCAAAACAACTGTACTCCAGGGCATTCACAAAACATATGTGTAAAAGTACCTAAGCAACATTGTTTACATAATTGGCAGAGGGGAGATGATTCCAGCTTCATTGAATGTCTAAGTCTGGGAGAAAAGTACGCTCTATGAACAATATTTAAGTGTATAGTTTGATGGTTAGGATTTTCTGATGCTTGAATGATATCATTCCACACTACTTTCCATGTTATTTCAGAAGTAATAGAATTAAATTCACTTTACCAAAAATATATTTGAATTATCATTGGTTTATAAGATGCCTGCAGTATTTGTACATGGGTCAATGACGTGACGCCTATATTTTCTGAAAAACAGACTTTTTTAATTCAAAAAAAGGTTTAAATGGATAAAACAAATGCCATATATATGACCTCCCTGTCCCACATATGGACTCACTTGAATTTTACAAAAAATACTAGTTTTTGGGGATTTTGTTGTTGTCTTAAGCGCCAAAATGTCATGTGGTGCGACCGTCCAACCAGGACTCTTGTTTTGAAAACCTTTTTGAAATCACTCTAAATGTATTTAAATCAATCTTCTTCTATCTGGCATGATTTCCAAGTGTCTTGTAGTGTGTAAGATTGCAACACATTTGTATTTATATTTCCATCATAATATACAAACAAAGTTTGACTGATTATGTCCATTTTATGAAATATCATGCGGTGTGACCATTGAAAAAACAACAATTTTTGTATAATACTGAAAACTTGTAAAAAAAAAAAAGATGTCAAGATGTTAAGGAAATTAATTTATTTTAATATGAATCATGGTTGCACCACATGACATTTTTTAAGGCTAATTCATCTTGACAAAAAACTCTGAAATCACTTAATTTAACATTTTTATATGAATTTATGTGTACACAACATTCTTAATGTTTGAAGTACTGCAATAGATATTCTTTTTTTATTATTCTAAAATTGACCTGTTGAAAATCCGTCATTGACCCACATACAGAACTGACACTGTAATTAGAAATTAAACATGTTGCTCAAACACTAAGTGAGATTTCTTGCGTGCATTATGTGGTAAAGAAGAGAGATGTGGGGAGACTGACCAGTCCATGATTGTGAAGAAGCTGGTTTCTTCCTCCGGCGGCTGCACCGCCTCACACGAGCTGCAGAAGAACGCAGGCTCTCGGTCGAGAAGCCGCTTACACTTCCAGCAGTTCACTTTAACTCGGCTCGTGTAGCAAGTCCTGGGTGTAAATACTTTATTCAAGTTGTAAAATATTCCATTTTCTTTTGCAGATGATTTAAAGTGTGTGTCCTTCTTTGGGATGCTGGTAGACACACAGTTTGCAACAGACAGGCGGCTCAACCTGCTTGTCATCCTCAGACAGCCACTTCGAAACATTTCGGAAATTAAAATAAAAGGGCTATATTGGTTGTTTTGATGAAGCCGGCATCTGAACTGTTGTGAATGATCTCAAAACATGTCCAGCTGCAGCAGCGGGGGCAGGAAGCGGTGCTGCTGCGTTTCCCCCGGCCGGCCCCGCAGCGCCCCCGCGCGGCGCGGAGGAGGAACTGCAGCAGCGCCGCCTCGGACGAGCTGCAGCCGGCCGGGGAGAGAGAAACAACCACGAGCAAACATTACAGCCAACAATAACTCAAATAACGTGCCTTTGTGAATGTAGCGCCCAGAACGAAGTAAGTTGAAGCCTTTCGGGCTTATTCTGAGCCCCAGTTAAATACAGCACCGTCGCATTAAGTGCAGCGTTTGCGGGGATGTAAACTTCAGATGATGGGTTAGCTTAACAGCTAATAATAGGATAGCCCAGTTTAGCTGAGTGTTTTCACATCAAAGCTCTTCTCAAAGTGCTCACCCACTCTCACCACGGGAGAGAAACAGACAACTCGTATTTTGTCAGGTTGTTTGTCTGTTTTGTTTGTTTATTTCGGTCATTTCCAAATACAAAAGAAATGAAAGAAGAGAAAACCACAAATAAATATGAAGTTAATGCTAATATTGCATTAGACCGAAATATATAAACAAAACAAGACTGAAAAGGTGTAGAATGAAGCTTGGCTTATTAGAATCGGAATCAGAAAGGGGGTTTATTGCCAAGTTTGTCAACACACACAAGCAGTGGTGGACAGTAACGGAGTAAATTTACTTGAGTACTGTACTTAAGTACTGTACATATCCAGAGGATTTGTACTTTACTTGAGTATTAGATTTCTTTGGTACTTATTACTCTTACTTGAATACATTTCCAAGACAAATATTTTTACTTTTACTAGAGTAAATTTCTAGGAAGGCTGAAAAGTACTCGTTACTTTCAGGTCTGCTCTTTTTTCTTCTTCCCTAAAATCCTATTGGACACAAGCTGTTTTTGTCAAAGGAGGAGACCTATCACAGTGCACGCTCTCCACTGGGATGTACGTAAAGCGGAAATACGTCAAGCCTCCTCAAAACGATACCGCCAAAGTAGCTTGCGTTTGTCAACACAGAGCCGCAACAAGTCAAGACTGCAGGTTTTATTTAACATTGTGGTTCTAAAAGCAGCACATCAGTGCAGCTGGTTTCAAAGAGTTAATTCTCAGAAACAAGAGTTAAAAGATCCTTAAATTAATTTAGAAAAAATGTTGTAATTTACTGATGTGGAAAATAAGAAATTTACTCTTACTCTTACTTTTACTTAAAGTAAATTTAAAAGCATTTACTTTTGGATACTTAAGTACCTTTTAAAAGCAAGTACTTTTCTACTCTTACTCGAGTAATATTTTGACTGAGCTACTTTTACTTGTAACGGAGTAAATTTTGACCAGTAGTAATTGTACTCTTACTCAAGTACTGGGGTCGAGTATTCTGTCCACCTCTGCACACAAGGAATTTGTTGTGGTGATTGGTGCAATACAGTAAAAATAAAAATAAAAAATATAAAAGCAAACAAATATATATGGAGATAAACTGAGAGATACAATAAAGGAATAAACAGAAATGTACAATATGAGGATTAAAAAGTGCCGGATATGAATCTTTACAAAAAGTGACGTAGGATGACAGATGACAGATAAAATGTATAAACAGAAATGAACAGTATAGACAGAAATGTACAATATGGGGTTTTTAAAGTGTCGGATGTGAGTCTGTACAAATGTTACGGGGTTGGAGTATTTACGTTAATGTAACCCTTTTATAATCAATTTCTGTCAGCTCCTACATATACTGATACAGAGCAGTAAATCAATTAAAAGAAAAACATTTCAATTACTTTTTGTAGATTGAAAACATTCAATATACTCCATAGACCTATTATCTATTTAAGTTCTGACACTTACATAAACACTCATATAATATTATCACAATTAATCAGCATCTTATTCTTCAATATTTTTTTAAATATTTGCTATGTACTGCACTCTTTAATTTCCATTTCCAAAACATTCTACAGATTAACCCCATAAACTGAAACACATCTATGTTTGACTTCCGTTCTGTTCATTGTTTTTGTGAACATACAGCTTCCTCTCAGTTCATATACACTTTGTCTTTGCTGAAGCAGCTTCTGGATACAGTGCGGCAACAGATTATTATAAGCTTTGTACATCAACTCTGATATTTTGAAATCAACAAGTTCATTACATTTGAGCATCTGACAATTAATACATAATTTATTTGTTGGTTCCTGATAATCAGCTCTGTTGAAAACTGATTGGTCTTTTTTTGAGCAAAATAATTGGATTTATGATTGTTTTGTATGAATTCCCCCAAATCTCCACACAGTAAGTAATGTATGAGAGAATGATAGTATTTGTAATGCATTTGTGTTGAGAAATTATTTAGCCTTATACAAAATAGCAATAGACTTAGATATTTTCTTTTTGATATAACCAATGCGGTTTCCAACAAAGTTTATGGTCAATGACCACTCCCAAAAATGTATTCTCGTAAACTCTTTCTATTTCGATTTTATCTATCTTGATTTGAACCATTTTATGGACTTCACGATTACAAAAGATTATATATTTAGTTTTATTTACATTTAATGACAATTTATTAACACTGAACCAAAGTTTCAAAACGTGTAACTCTGTTTCCACTGTATCCAGCAGCTGTTCAAGATCGTTACCAGAGCATAACCGGTTTGTTTCATCTGCAAACAGGACAAAATTGAAAGATACCTTCGTGCTTCTGCTAAGTTGTGCGTCTCGTTATGTGATGTTATGCAGGAAAACGTCACTCTGCATTAACTTTTAAAACTGTCATCACGTCATCAACCATGCAGCCAGCCAGTGCAACATTTAACCAGCACAATCTGCGATTGCTCTTGGCAAGGAAAGCTCAGCACTTTAAAATCATGGCATGCAAATTGGATTGTAGTTTTACCTGCTTGCAGATAACTGTCTTTAATAGCTTTACTGGTCCATGTCATAATCAGATCAACCGGACAGCAGCAGGAGCCTCACTCAGTCTCATGAATGTCTCTTTCAGATCTCCAGGTCAATTTGATGGTCATGAAAGGCCCTAAGGATCATGAGGACTGTTGGATTTACAGACACTGGGAGGGCAGCCTGGGACCTCATCGGGAGCTGAAGCACAGATAATAACTCCCAAAGTGGCCAGTATTTTTCTAACTGGGTGAAGCTGGTGCTGCTACATCATCTATCCATCCAAGCGTCTGTGCTGGACATGTTGCTAGGTGTGTAAACATTTATCAGAACTGAAGCCTATGTATTGTATATGTTTCCGTATTTGGCTGAGCATCAGCCAAGGTGTCTAACCCCCTTAACTTTACAGTTTCCTTACAAAGTCCAAGCTGTGATGAATGCCAACTCTTTATCCTTTGTGTGTGTGTGTGGGTGGGGGTGTGTTTTTTGGGAAGGAGTGCAAAAGGTGAAGACAGAGTATTCCAGAGAGACATTGGTTGGAGACAGAAGCATCTGTAAGGTAAACAGGATCCCTTCCTGAAGGTTGAGGGAGGTGCTTCTCAAGGCCCCCACAGACAATACTCTGGGTATTATTAACGGAAATGGCTAAGAATAGAGAGCAGGGGAGCAAGGTGGCTCCTTTGGAGCGTGTGTTGTTTGGGTTAAACAAGCCAAAACGGAACATCATCTTTAGAAAAGTGACTGGTCTGGGTTGTTGTATTGGGTGTGGTGCAGTTGCACAAGGCAAGAGGTTGATGTGAGGGACTGTATCTGCTCTCATAACAGTGGAGATCAAGGAGAGCAGTCGTCGATTGCTCTGGACAGTTTGTGAATGGCGTCACTCAGCTTTACAGTTTGGATTTGTAAGTAAAACAGTTTTTCATGTGTATGAAGGGTGTCTTTATTCTTTCAGTTCACATTACACATTTGTTATCTTCTCTTTTCTTATTATTTATGAGTTGGCTGTATTTCACGCCAGTGTAAATCAAACTTGCATGTTTGGTATTTAACTTTAGCAGTTGATCAGAAAATTAATTATGGGTTTTATACGTTTATTTTACAATTGTAGTAATAATTTTCTTATAAGTTGGATGAAAAACAAATGTAAAAGCATGTATGAAATAACAAGAAAAAACCCGCTAAGGTTAATCCAGAGATGTGCTACAGATGTGCAGGTTTGGCTCAAAACAGGAGTTAAAGAGATGTTCATAATATTTAAAAGAATGTTAATTAGCTTTATCAAACTCTTTTCCTTATTAGAATTCTGCAGATGATTAAGTATTGTGTAAATAATTGGGATCAACGTCTGCCTTTTTGAGCATTTTTTACATCATTATTAAAGCTTAAGTGCCATAAGGGGTTTAATTTTTCAAAGTATACCTCAAGAAAAAAGAGAATTCATTTATTGGCATTCGGCATTTAATGACATTATAATTTATTCCACAATTAAAAATCTGTGTTCTAAGCAAAGTAGAAAAACGTAGGGAATAAATAATTTGAATAACCTATATACATCTGTCTTTGTATGTCTGTCTTTTAGATATTGGGCTGTTTTTTTAATTTGACTCGTAATGTGCCGACTATAAGTTTATAAGTCATTACTATAAGTTAAACTATAAGCTATACATGGCGCTTACAGCGTTATTGTACAGTTGGGCATGTAAAGGTACAACATTATGTCAGTCCTGGATGTCAAAATGCATTTGATCAGAAGGTGAGCACCTTCGGAAAAAACACTTGGCACAATCTTCTCTGCTTAAGTGCCATTAAACCACAGCGATGGGAGGACATGGGGGAAAAGAGATTAAAATTGCATTAGTTTGACATTTATCTTTCTTAGGATAACAACAGGGAAATGTAGCAGTATGTTTATACATTGAAATGTAATGACTTCAACGCTAATACAGTTGGTTGATTAGTGTTTATGACTGATCTGCTCCTGTATGGTGGTTAGGACCGTTGCCTCACAGGTAGGAGGTTGCTGGTTCAAATCCCAGCTAGGACCTTCCTGTGTGGACTTCCTGTGTGCCCTCCCCTATGCTTACCTCGGTTTTCTCTGGGTATTCTAGTTTTTTAGACTTCTTAATGGCTACATCATGGCATCTTTTTGAATTCAAAACCATTCTATAAAATGGTAGCCCTCTGAATTAAGTCAAACAAGAAATGCTTTGGTACACTTTCAATATCCTTATTCTGGGAAGAATTTAACATGAATATCGGAAATCATCCAATGTATGAGCTTCTGAGTTGACATGAACCTGTTGGTATGATTTTGTTTGGTGATTCAGACATTGGAAGAAACATTTTTATTATTATATTTTTCAAATTTGTGCAGTTGATGCTTGTGTTATTTTTGTCTTCATTTGTGTTTTTCCCCTCACAGATAAGCCATGATCCCCATCACTGAGCTGCGGTACTTTGTGGACACACAGCCAGCATACCGCATCCTGAAACCATGGTGGGATGTGTTCACCGACTACATCTCCATTGTCATGCTCATGATTTCCGTGTTCGGGGGGACGCTGCAGATCACCCAGGACAAGATGATCTGCCTTCCCTGCAAATGGGTCGTCAATGACACCTGCAGGAAAAATTTCACCCCCAACTTTTCCACATCATTGTTCTTGGAACCCAAAGGGATCCAGTATGATCTGGACCGCCACCAGTACAACTATGTTGATGCCGTGTGCTATGAAAATAGATTGCACTGGTTTGCCAAGTATTTCCCCTACCTAGTATTACTACACACCCTTATTTTTTTAGCTTGCAGCAACTTCTGGTTTAAGTTTCCTCGGACTAGTTCCAAGCTAGAGCACTTTGTATCCATTCTGCTGAAATGCTTTGACTCTCCCTGGACAACGAGGGCTCTGTCGGAGACCGTGGTCGAAGAAAGTGATCCAAAACCCATGAAAATGAACGGATCCATCATGGACCATAAAGAGTCTGTGATAAGCGAGGACGTCGAAGCAAGTGTTCCAATGCTGCAAAGGACAAAGACGCGCTTTGAGCAGGGCATTGTGGATAGAACAGAAACGGGAGTCTTGGACAAGAAGGAGGGCGAACAAGCAAAAGCCTTGTTTGAAAAAGTGAAAAAGTTTCGTATTCACGTGGAAGAAGGAGACATTGTATACAGACTGTACATTCGTCAGACCATCATCAAAGTAATCAAGTTCATTTTGATAATATGCTACACAGGGTATTATGTGCACGACATTAAATTCAGTGTGGACTGTTCTGTAAATATAGAGAGCCTGACTGGCTACAGAGTTTACCGCTGCGCTCACCCGCTGGCTACACTTTTTAAAATCCTAGCCTGCTTCTACATAAGTCTAGTAGTGGTGTATGGTTTGATCTGCATGTACACGCTCTGCTGGATGCTGCGGCGCTCGCTAAAGAAGTACTCCTTTGAGTCGATTCGTGAGGAGAGCAGCTACAGTGACATCCCTGATGTGAAGAATGACTTTGCGTTCATGTTGCACATGATAGATCAGTATGACCCTCTGTACTCTAAACGCTTTGCCGTGTTCCTCTCAGAGGTCAGTGAAAATAAGCTGAGGCAGCTCAACCTCAACAACGAGTGGACGCTTGATAAGCTCCGGCAGAGGATCACCAAGAACTCTCAGGAGAAGTTGGAGTTGCACCTCTTCATGTTGAGCGGCATTCCCGATACAGTGTTTGATCTGATGGAGCTGGAGGTCTTGAAACTGGAGCTCATACCCGACGTGACTATTCCACCCATCATCGCCCAGCTGGTCAACCTGCGCGAGATGTGGCTTTATCACACTCCAGCCAAAATCGAAGCCCCAGCTTTGGCTTTTTTGCGTGAAAACCTGAAGTCACTGCACATCAAGTTCACGGATATCAAAGAAATCCCTTTATGGATCTACAGTTTGAAGAATCTCAGTGAGCTCCATCTGACGGGGAATCTCAGCGCTGAAAACAACCGCTTCATCGTCATCGACGGGCTCCGGGAGCTCAAGAGGCTCAAAGTTCTCCGTCTGAAGAGCAATCTCACCAAGCTACCTCAAGTGGTGACCGATGTGGGCTTGCACCTCCAGAAGCTTTCTATTAATAATGAAGGCACTAAGCTGATGGTGCTCAACAGTCTGAAAAAGATGGTGAACCTCACAGAACTGGAGCTCATTCGCTGCGATCTGGAGCGCATACCGCATTCAATCTTCAGTCTGCACAACCTGCAGGAGATCGATCTGAAGGACAACAACCTGAAGACTATTGAGGAGATCATCAGCTTCCAGCACCTTCACCGGCTAGTCTGCCTGAAGCTCTGGTACAACCAGATCGCCTATATTCCTATTCAGATTGGCACTCTGACCAACCTGGAAAAGTTGTATCTAAACAGAAACAAGATTGAGAAGATTCCCAGTCAGTTGTTTTACTGCCGCAAGCTGCGCATCTTAGACTTGAGCCACAACAACCTCACTTACATTCCAACTGACATCGGTTTCCTCTATAATCTTCAGTACCTGGCGGTGACGGCCAATAGGGTGAGTATTTAACTCGCCGTTTTCTACGCGAATCAGTGACTACGTTTACATGCAGTCAAAATTTGGGTTGCTAATATTCCGGTTACTGAAACATTCGGAATATTCCGTTTCCATGCGTGAGCTAACGGGGTTATCCCTGTTTACATGGTAATTAATCATTCAGGATATCCCGATCAAAACAGCGACGCGCGGAGAACGTGATGACGCAATTAGCGTCATTTCCGCTTCTTCTTCCTTTATCCAAATTCAAAACAAATGCTGCTTCGTGCAACTTTTTGCTCACCTTCTTGTAAATCTCGCTATCCCCGTACTTTCTACCGTCTACAAATGCCAAAATGTTCATATCCTTCATTACATTTATGTGATTAGTCTCCTCCTCACTCCGAAAGTGTGACGTGGTATTGTGTTTCTCCGTGTTTATAAGAACTTCCTGGACTCAAAAGACCAGGATTCCTTGTGAACAGAGCATGCGCAGAAAACAAATTCATGTTCCGTTTGATCGGGATATTCCGTTTGGCGTTTACATGACCCAATATTCGGGTTTTAAAAGGAGTAACCCAGGGGTCATATTCAGGTTTTTAAAAACCGGAATATGAGCAAATTCGGGTTCAAAGGGGTTATTGGGGTTTACATGGCCGTGCAAATTCGGGTTATTGCCAATATTCGCGTTTTAAAAGGGTTATTGAGTGCATGTAAACGCAGTCTTTGTTTCTTGTACATTGGATTTCATCATTCAGGCTTTGTCTGCTGCTGTAAATTAACATTTGCGCATTATGTTCTTTCCATTTTTCCCCGTCACAAAGATCGAGAGCCTGCCGAACGAGCTCTTCCAGTGCAAGAAGCTTCGCACTTTAAACTTGGGGAACAATTGCTTGCAGTCTCTGCCGTCCCGTTTCGGAGAGCTGACTGCACTGACGCAGCTAGAGCTGCGGGGAAACCGGCTGGAGTGTCTGCCCGTGGAGCTGGGCGAGTGCCGGCAGCTGAAGAGAACTGGCCTGGTGGTCGAGGAGGACCTGTTCAACACGCTGCCCACCGAGGTCAAGGAGCAGCTGTGGAAAGCTGATAAAGAACAGGCTTGAACAGGCGTGTGAGTAAAACAGAAGCTGACAAGCTGGTCAGGACACTGGAAGTACGTTCATGCTGTCCCCGAGTGGAACCTGGAGCAGGACTCGGCCTTGCTGCAGGGCAGCGCCAGCAAGGCTGGGCAACATGAACCCAAAGGCTGACTCTGCAGGCCGCTGGTTGTTTTTTTTTTAATTAATTTACAAATGACATCTCAGGCCTTTACATCAGAACCCAGTAATCTCGTTTTTTTTTTGGCAATAATGTAGCGGTGCCATTGGGATCCGGATCATGTGTTTACAATTTAATCTGCAGTTAGGCTCCTGTTTTATCAAGATTTTATCGCAAAAAGCACCCGGCATATATTGATGTCAGATTACAAAATTCACACTAAAAGCCCAGGTTACATAACTCTGATTACATCAATCAAGAAATACAAAATCAGAAAACGGGGAGTCCTCGAGAGTGTAATTATTCTAGCTAACAATTAATTAATTATGACATCCAGCTGGTAATCTTCTAGCTCTTTACGGCACCACTGCATCGGTGAGAATGTTCTTATCAGTTCTTCATCAATCATTTGATGCATGGATGGTATCAAGGATGTTCTCACATGCTGAGCTAAAAGGGTTACCAAGGTTACAAATGCAAATGTGGTGGAGATGGAGGAGTTGCTGAATCGTTGCAGCGATCTTACTTGTGATCTTCGAGTGCGTGATCCTGAGATCATCCGTGAGAAGCAATTGTCACTCATTTCTTGTACATTAGTAAACTATCTCTTCAGAATACCTCACAGCGAGAACTCTGTTTGGTTTGAATTGATGGCCTTTACTGTTTTTATGCGATTGTACTCGCGTGCACGGAGCAAAACAAACAAATCTGAGGCGAGAGATGAGGAGGCTTTAAATAAGATCAGTCGTGAAAGTTAATTTGATGTTTATACACAGTAACGCTGCGATGGCAACAGCATGAAAGCCGCTTAATATTGATAAAATGTCTGAAACAAATGTTGATGGTTTTGTGAAATGCTTGATGTGCTTATTAGACGGGGAACCCTGTGTGTGTCTGGGTTACTGAGCGTCGTTGGCAACAAATCACACACCCGCAAATGAGTTTTCTGAGCCTCTGGCCTCATGCTAGTTTATTATGACGCTGTAATGATGCGTCAACCTTGTTACTATGTTCTGTTTTAACCTCGATGAATGGCGTTACAGGAATCCCCTGCTCCGAGCAGATGGCACCCCATCTCCAAGAGTTATTTTAAATCTAAAATAATTATGTTTAAAGTGATAAATATTAGACTCGGTGAAATGAGATTATGTACATTTGAACTTTTGTTTTCTTCCGTAGATAGCAATTTGAGATCATGCGCTCACAAAAACAAGCTATATCTCTTTTTTTTGCTTTTTTTTTTTTTTTACATAAAAAGGGAAAGTAAATGTTAAGAATAGATTTTTGTTTTACAGACGAGATGAGAGTTTTATGATTTTTTGAAAGGATTTTCAGATTTGTCGCCTTAACGTTTGTCTTCTCCCGTCATCATCGTGGATTATGCGTTTCACCCTCGTGGTTGCGTCTTCAGAGGTGAACATCTCCACAGTCGTGTGTTGATACCGTCGTCGTCCTTCAGCGTCCAAGCCGCCACGAAGCCTCAGCCGTCTGTGGGCCCGGCAGGACGCGCTTGCCGTCTGTCACGTCGCCGTGACTGATCACCACCTGAACATAGGTCAGCCGAGGCTGCCGTCAGCAGTCTCAAAGGGATGGATCTGGCGTCTCTTTGCTTTCCTAACTACAGTGCGTTTGAGGTGTTAATTTTATTTGTACATAAACCACAGAGTGTAGGGTTAACTCTGCTAGTTTTGTAATGTACTGCTGATTTAGAAAAAAAGAAAGAAGAGAAAACGTGGGTTTGGGTGTGCTGTTCATTGTTTTGAAAATGCTCAGAATTAAGTGTGTGTGCGTGTGTGAGAGAGAGAGAGATTTCAACCCTTGTTTTTATTTTTGTAGTCGATGCTTAGCAGTGTTTTATACTTTAATCTTTGAATTCTGACTAGAAGCGGGCTCTAAATTCACACCTGCGAGGCAGTAAAAATGTTTGAATTAAAGCCTCATTAGATGTTTATTTTTCTTTCTTTTCCTTTTAAATTTTGTTTATTTGTAGAGAAGCGTTTTCGTGGTTGTTTGCACTGGGGAAACTTCTCTGGACCGTTCTTTTTTTTTTTTTTTTTTTTTTATAACTGAGCAAAGTGTTGCTATTGATGTGGAATAAACTGATGCTTGGCCCTGAGGAAATGCAACACATGAGAGGGTTTTTGTGTTTACCCTGATTTAAAAATTTAAAAAGAAATCTATTTTTCTTTTCCTACAGACCCAAACATCAGAAAACATGGATAGAAGCAATAAACAGTGTCATTATTTGACTGAAGAATACAGAAGTATTGTAAGCTAGGGGCATCTGTTTCAGTAACATGCCTCAACTATGCTGCACAGTGCAATAAATGCTTTCATTTAAGCTACACGATTTCCTTTGTGAATTGGCATTACTTTTTCCCCATTTGCTTGTTTTACTACTGTAATCGTGAGAATTTCAATAGAGGAAATGATCCTAGAAACTGCTTTTGCACTACGGCACCTTTCCCAGAAGTTCCACTTAGGCTAAAGCAAATATTCCCCCCCCTGATGGATGCACAGTGCGTTTTTGTATATTTTTTCCCGTATGGCAGCTGAGTGACCGCAAGCCACAAGACCAAACGCGTATCTGCTCAGTAATGAATTGTTTTATACCTTTAAGTGACACCTGGTGAGTTTTGAATTGCACAGAGAATATGACAGCAATACGTGTCACATTCAGACAATCAACGTTTTGTGAGTTTTTCCTTCACGACTCCAGAAAAATATTAGCTGTGGCGAAGCAGAATATAAAATGTGTGGGTTGCAAGTAAAGTGTTAGTATATTGTGTAGGTTTTGTCACAGGCTTGTTAAACTCATTTTTTTCTGTATTTTCCCTTCTTTTCAATATTTAACTTTATTTCTGCCGTGACAGCTATAAGTATTATAGTACAACTGAATTTCTCAGGAAACCAGTTAATACTCACCTTTTTTTTGAGTTTATTGCCTACTTTTTTATGACACCTGTTCTTTGTATTAATTTAAACAGCTGTGATGACATTTTATATACATTTATACATATTATTTTTTAGTTTTAATATTGAAGCTGGGTGTTTGAATCTTGAACAGGATGAGCCGTGTTTTTAAAGATAAACCACCCGGTTTGATGCCGGTTCTGTATTTCAACCGTGATCATGTATAAATTGATCCGTATCGTCCTTGTGAACCACGTAGGTCAAGTGTGTGAGTGTGTGTTTGTATGACGGGGCGTCCTCACCTCTTTCTTCCAGGTTTGTTCTGTCGTCTTAAAAGTCATCATTCTGGGTACAAATTCAGTTAAAGTCATGAGGGATTCACATTTTTCTTTTTGTGCTGTGTTTTTTTGCCAAAATTAAATGGACAACAGCGTAATTGATGCAGCCGTGTTTCAGTATTCTGTTTGAACATGTCTCGTCCTCTTGTGCACCATCCACCGGAGAAAATAAAATAAATCATGTTGACCAAATTTGTCTTGGAATCTCTTGTTTTTCTTAAATCATTTGTCGAGGTGTCAAATAGTGAATGTGATAGGTGTAGTGTTCACTCAGATCTTAAAAACCAATTTGCAGTTTTGTGATTTGTTGCTGTCTTCATAAGCAACAATTGTGTTAAAACTCTGAAAGGAAATGTCACTACCAAAGTTCTGTCAACAAGCAATTCCATTTTGTTCTCTTTTTATTTATCTATTTTTGTATTGCTCTCCAAAATGAATAAGACCCATATTTGTCAGTGGGAGATGCAATCTTTTAAAAACGAGACAAAAAAATTCCCAAATGTGAACCCGACATAAGCCAGCCAACCAAAAGACTAGTTGGCCGACGCCGGAGTACTTACAAACAAACTGGACCACATTACACCGGTCATGAAATCACTACACTGGCTTCCAGTGAGTCAAAGGATAGAGTTTAAAATCTTACTGCTGGTCTACAAAGACCTGAATGGTCTTGGACCCAAATACATGCTGGATCTGTTAGTTCCCTATGAAGCTCTGAGACCCCTGAGGTTCATCTGGATCTGGTTTGTTGTGTGTCCCAAGAACCAGAACCAAGCAAGGTGAGGCAGCGTTCAGTTATTCTGCTCCTCACCGGTGGAACAAACTTCCTGTAGACCTGAGGTCTGCTCCAACTGTCAGCTCCTTTAAAGGGGACCTATTATGGCATTTAATGTATATTTTAATCAGGGCTAAAAACATTACTGTTCACTGAAGCGTACTCTTAAATTAAATACTTACCTGCTGTACTCTACTGCCCTTACTTTTTAACAACTTGTGCTTTTTATTATCTTACCTCTTCTCTTATCATTTTGTTTCATTTTATTTGTTATTTACTGTTTAATTGTGTCTTGCTGCTTTTAATGTTGACGTAAAGCACTTTGAATTACCTTGTGTTGAATTGTGCTATACAGGACTGTCTCAGAAAATTCGAATATTGTGATAAAGTTCTTTATTTTCTGTAATGCAATTAAAAAAAAAAAAAAAATGTCATACATTCTGGATTCATTTCAAATCAACTGAAATATTGCAAGCCTTTTATTATTTTAATATTGCTGATTATGGCTTATAGTTTAAGAGTAAGTTTCCCAGAATATTCTAATTTTTTTAGATAGGATATTTGAGTTTTCTTAAGCTGTAAGCCATGATCAGCAATATTAAAATAATAAAAGGCTTGCAATATTTCAGTTGATTTGTAATGAATCCAGAATGTATGACATTTTTGTTTTTGTAATTGCATTAAAGAAAATCACAATATTCTAATTTTCTGAAACAGTCCTGTACAAATAAACTTACCTTGCCTACCATAATTAGGGACCCGGTCCACAAAGGTTGCACTCCGTTTGTCCTTCTGCCATCAGGGACACAAACACAGAACCACAAGGACACTAAACAGACCGAGAGCTGTTGTCTCCATCACCCCCCTCCAAATGCGGAACTATTGAATTCCGGATGCCCACTCCAGCCGGACGAATTTCTCCGACGCACCCAGTACACCGAAACATTTGAAATGGTAAGCATCAGTTTAGCACATTTAGAGCGTTTTCTGTTGTAAATGTAGAATAAAACATCTCCAAAAAGTTATTATGTAATACCTTTTACCGGCGTAATGGCCTACCTCCCCAAATAAACGCGTGTAACTGCGTTATTGGTCTTGTTTGACTTGTTTCCTGCGACAGACTGAGCAGAGCAGCCTGATAATGTGCGTGTTTGTGTTTATGTTCCTTGTTTAGGCGGTCACCCTCCACACAGATGTAGGAGACGTTAAAATCGAGTTGTTTTGTGAGCGCGCCCCGCGAGCATGTGAGGTGGGTTGAACCGCAAAACAGTGAACAATACTAATAATAAAAGGACATCTGGCTGCAGTGTTTTATTATAATAATGATATAACCAGTACTCGAGATGAGGGGGGATGCCATCCCCCCTGAAATAAAAACAGTCAAAATCATTCCCCCAGTAAAACTGCCATCCCCCCTTTCCATCCCTTATGTCATTTCATCAATGAATGTGGTTTTACTGCTATTTCAACATTTAGAGTCATCACCAGAAAAATAACTAATTTGACAATTTTCACCTGTTTCAAGTAAATTTTCACTTGAAATAAGTAGTTGTTCTTATTACAAGCAAAAAAATCTTGTTCCACTGGCAGATTTTTCTACTTCTTTTAAGTGAAAATCTACTTGAAACAGGTGGAAATTGTTTTGTTTTTTCCAGTGATGAGTCTTGTTTTAAGTGTAATGAGATTTCTTTTACTAAAATGAGACATTTTAACTAGAAATAAGACAAATATTCTTGTTAAAATGTTAAGTTTTTGCAGTGATCCATTTTACTTATCCTGTGAAGGACAGAATCATATTGATAAGTTCAGAAAACTGTTTTTTATTCTTGTGTTTTGATGTATTTGATGTAAGCCCAGTGGATATTTAAAGCTTACAGAAGGCTGCATTTAACTGCTGCTATGTCATTCCTGCAGTATTTCTGCAGGTGTTTTGGTCAGTGCTATTATTTGTAATATATTATATTATTTGTAATCAGCACAAATTATCTGTCCTTCAATGTCTTCAGAACTTCCTTGCTTTGTCTGCCAGCGGGTTTTATGTTGGCTGCACCTTCCACAGAAACGTAAAAGGCTTCATGGTTCAGACTGGAGACCCGACAGGTGGGAGTTTCACCTGAAATGTCCAGGTTACTTTTCCTACTTCTGTTACTTACACTTGTCATTTTAGGCACTGGAAAAGGAGGAACTAGTATCTGGGGTCGCAAATTTGAAGATGAATTCAATGAACACTTGAAGGTGAGTAGATGATGGAGTTAGTTGGGTGAAGCTCTGCTCACCTTTTCTTTTTTTTTCTTTTTTTTATGATTGTTATTGAATTGGATATATTTTCTTTCCTGATTTCAGCACAATGTCAGAGGAGTTGTCTCGATGGCAAACTCTGGTCCCAATTCAAATGGCTCCCAGTTTTTCTTCACCTATGCCAAACAACCTCACCTGGACATGAAGTACACCGTCTTTGGAAAGTAGGAAGCTTATAAATATATAAATATATATAAACGTGTATAATGTCGACACTAAATGTTGATGGAGAGCTGACTAGATTCCAGGATGACTTATTTGTATTTTTTTTTTATTGTGTGTGTATGTATGCATGCATGTATGTATGTGTGTGTGTATATATATATATATATATATATATATATATATATATATATATACACACACACACGTGTGTGTGTGTGTGTATGTATACTATTAGGATCCAGTCTTTTTTATTATTATTATTATTTATGCACAAAGTAATCATCTATCACTGTAACATATTACTCTCTCTTGCATGTAGGATTATTGATGGCTTGGAGACGCTGGATGAGCTGGAGAAGCTGCCTGTAAATGAAAAGACATTCCGACCCCTGGAGGAAATCCGGATAAAAGATGTGACCATGCATGCCAATCCCTTCGCTGGGTAGCTCACGTTAGTTTTAGATGATGAGGCACAAATTGTGTTATATCCACTAACATGGGTGTCCTGCAGAAATGGGAAACCTGCTGTAGAGGGAGGAAACAAGTACTGATGTAACTTCAAGCCTTCTTTTTTTTTTTTTAATCAACATTTTGAATTCTGAACAACCAAGTTGACTTCGGTTTGTTTTTGTTTTTATTCTTGTGATGTAAGAAAATATATTGGCAAAGTTTCTAATAAACACTTTAAAAAATAACTTGTAGTTTATTTTTTTACAGGTGAGCAAATACATTGGTTATGTTTTGTTTTTATAATATGTATATACATATTATACATATTTTATATATATTTTTTGTATTTTTTTAATATATTTTTTATTTCTGACTTTTTAGTCTTTTTACCCCTCCCCTGCATGTGTGTGCTAAGTGTACTGCTGCCAACAAAAATAAGTTTCCCCACTGAGGGAGAAAATAAAGGATATCTTATCTTATCTTAAACATTTTTTTTAATGTTTTGGGATTTCAGCAAAATTATGTTAAAAAAAAAGACAATTTAAAGAAACGTGGACATGCGCAATGTTGAAGTCACGTTTGAACTACAAATGTGTGTCTGTCGCGTGTGATTGCGTCATCAACAGAGGACGTCGTGTGTGGTTCAGCTGGATTTGAGAAATAAGCAAGCTTGGCACAAATGGCTTCAGAGGACGCATTTAAAGTAAGCTGACGTTATTAAAGGCAGTTACCCGGCTTATACATTTGTAACAAAACATTTTTGTGTTTTTACCAAATCTTACCGTCCTTTTTGCACGTAAAAGTTCCCCTTAAAACTGTAGCCATGTGTTGTTTGTGTGTTTCAGGTCTCCTCTCTGAAGGGCAAAGTGGCCCTGATAACGGGGGCCAGCTCGGGGATCGGGGCAGGTACGAGTGTCCTGTTCGCCAAGCTCGGAGCTCTGCTGGCCCTGAACGGCCGCGACGTGGAAAACCTCGCCAAAGTGGCCAAACAGTGTACCGACGTGGGAGCTGCGGAGGTTTATTTAATTTTATTTAACCTTTATTTTACTTGGAAAATCCCTTGAGATTGAATCTCTTTTGCGAGGGGGACCTGGCCAAGAGGCTTAACTGGTGCAAAAACAATTAAATAAATTTAACAACAACAACACAGTGCAAACAACATTACAATACCTTACATTAAAAATAGCAGGTGCACATTTCTGTTAGTTTCTGTTTAACCCTTGTGCTGTTGGGTCAAGGGAGGGTGAAGGGAGAAAAGAAGGAAGGAAAGAAGTAGGAAAGGGAGTAAGGAAGGGAGAAAAGATGAAAAGAGGGTAGGGAGGAAGGAATGGAGAAAAGGAAAGAAAGAAGGGAGAGAAGAAGAAGGAAGGAATGGAGAAAATAAGGAAAGAAGGAAGGAAGTAGGAAAGGGAGTAAGGAAAGAAGGGAGAAAAGATGGAAGTGAGAAAGGAGAAAAGAAGGAAGGGAGGAAAGAAGGGAGAAAATATGGAAGGGAGGAAAGAAGGGAGAAAAGAAAGAAGGAAGGAAGTAGGAAAGAAGGTAGGGAGGAAGGAAGGAAGTAGGAAAGAAGGTAGGGAGGAAGGAATGGAGAAAAGGAAAGCAAGAAGGGAGGAAAAAGGAAGGAATGGAGAAAAATCAGGAAAGAAGGTAGGGAGGAAGGAATGGAGAAAAGGAAAGAAAGAAGGAAGGAAAAGCAAAGAAGGTAATAAAGGAACGAATGACGAAAGGGAGGTAGGAAGAAAAGGGAGTAAAGGAGGGTGAAAAAGGAGGAAAAGAGGAAAGGAAGAAGGAAGGAGAGAGCATGGCAGGAGGAAAGAAGGATAGAAGAATTGGGTCATTTTGACCCAAAGACAGCACAAGGGTTAAGAATCTTGAATTCACCCAAGGAGATGAGTCCAGAAAGTTGAAGAGAGTTCTGAATGTGGTTCCAGGAGCAGCGTAGGAGAAAGCTGCTTTGCCAAGTTCTGTATGAATCCTGGGGACTTTAGTTTATACAGCTTCCGTGTGGAAGAGTGGGAGCTGTACACACTGTGGGCTGGAGACAACAAGTTGGACAGATATGAGGGGAGTTTATTCAGGATGGCTTTGTAAATAAAAATAATCCAATGGTGTTGTCTCCTCAGGGTCAGTGAGGGCCAGGTGTGACGTCAGCCAGATACTCAGACAGGGCTGGGGGGTTTAATACCTGGAAAGCAGTCATACCTGTCAAGTTAAAAATAAGGGAAATGTCCCACCAGCCCAAATGACGTCCAGTATTACATTTCAAGACAGGTTTACAAGAAATATAAAATAACTACGTGTCAACCACTTATAAACTACAATTAAAGCTGCAAGCAGTGATGAACGGGCCCTCGCGCGTGCAATCTTCATCAATAAAACTCAAGGACTCCAAACTAAGTCCGATGACACCACCCATGACTCTTTATGTCAAACCATTCAAAAGTTATGGCAGAAAGTAGGAACTATCAAATATGGACCAATCAGATGAAGGGGGGGGGGGCGCTCTTTGGCGTCTATCATCGCCACGGTAACGCTTTTGACTGAGAAAAGTAATGCCCATCGTCGCAGGATCGAGACGCACATTTTGATGTATAACACACCTGGGTGCACGTTACGGTTCAGGACGCATTAACGGCCTGAAGAAATGGCATAAATTGCGCCAAAATTACACGAGTAATTCAAAATGGCCAACTTCCTGTTCAGTTTCGGCCATGGCCCCAAGAGACTTTTCTTTAAGTTGCGACATGATACAGGTGTGTACCGATTTTCGTGCATGTACGTCAAACCGTATCGTGGGGCTTGAGGCACAAAGTTTTCTAGGGGGCGCTGTTGAGCCCTTTTTCCACGCCCATTAATGCAAATCATTAAATATCACATTTTTCGCCAGGCCTGGCTGGCATGCAAAATTTGATGACCTTTGTGGCACGTTTAGGGGGGCAAAATAAAAAGGCTCTCATTTCGTCAGAAAAAAAAACAAAACAATTCCTACAGATACAATAGGGCCTTCGCACTGTCAATGCTCGGGCCCTAATTATGTGCTCATAGCCTGATAGGCCGACCTTTGTTGACACTGAAATGCTGTGGAAATTCCTGTGTATGTAATTGCTATAATAGAGCCTAAATGAAAACACAAAAGTGAATTAAAGCACATTTATTTATATTATGTTCAGTTTATATACACATTGATTGTCTTCAAGTGAAAAATTTACATTTTCACTCATGTGGCCCTCTGGCATTCACTGATTGATGACATAGACGCACGTTCCTTCTCCCCGTGAGAGACACTAACATCTCCCATCCTGCTCCTCTTTAGGAAAGTAAATTCGATTTCCCATTTTTAGAGATATTTACACGAAGTCTTCGCTTTTTTGGCAGAAATGTCTTCTCTCTCGTCACATCCATCCATCTCTGATTTGTTGTTCCAAGTTTGTTTCCGTTGTTGCCACTAACCTCGCAATAACTGCCACCCAGGCTACAGCAGTTCTCGCGAGGCTAGTGACAATTCAGTTTGGAGAGGCACAATAATGCTTTTTAAAAATTATTATATTATAAAATGGTAAATTTACCGGGAGGACGGCAGGAAAGATGGTAAAATACGGTAGTTTCCCGGCCAAAACGGGAGACTTGACAGGTATGAAAGTAGTTAAGGATAAAGTCTAAACACATAAATCACACAGGTGATTTAAAAGTAACATGGTCTTGCTTGTCTCTTTTAATAACAATCTGCCCTCGAATGAAAAATCCTTCCAGGGGTTTTGATGGGAAAGTGGGGGCCAGGAAAACATCCAATCACACCGAGCTGTCCTGCATGGAAACAGCTCTTTACTCTCAGAGCCGAGAGCAGGATGCTGTGAATCATTAATAATACCAGTTTCTAAAAGTCGAGCTAAAATCCTGTGAAACTCATCGTACAGGTTTGTGGTCAGGACCCCCCGCCAGCTCCGCATACCATTCCCCCTCTAATCACGCTGTGTTTAGCATCATCATTCCTACAGAGGAAATTCATAGTAGCAATTTATTTAAAAGGCTGCAGGACATCAGGATAAATAAAACATCCCAGTGTTTGGTGTGAAGTTAAAGCATGTGGTGGGTGATACTTGAGATGCGCTGGCAGATAAGATGGTGCATGTGTGACTGCTGAGAACGACATAAACATCTGGATATGCCACGCCACATATGTGGATTGTCAGTATGCTCTCCCAGAGCAACGACGCCATGGCAACCAGGGCAGCATCAACAGACGCACACGTCGGTGTTCAGACTGTTACAGCATCGATGTCCTGATCGGATTAAACCTGTTTCAGCTTTATGAAGGGTATGAGATGCAGAGAGACCTGGTCTCAGCCTGGTCTCTCTGGTCTCTCTGGTCCCTGTGGTCCTTCTAGTCCCTGGTGCCTCTGGGCCCCTCGGGGCCCTCTGGTCCCTGGTCCTCCGGTCCCTGGTCCTTCTATGGCCCTTTTCCACTAGTACCTACGCAGCGCGCTTCTACCCGCCACCCCCCGTCTTGTGCTTTTCCACTACGGGTGGAGGCGGGTGGAGCCGTGACAAGCAGATACTTTGTCTGTATCTATTCTGTCGAGGTTCTAAGCGGGCTGAGCCGTCACTATATCTGACGTCATCACCCTCCCCGCCACTGATTGGTCAGGGGGCGGGGCCGTCAGACGTTTGAATCAGGAAGCGGAAGTCAGCGCGAGAACGACTGGCGGCCATGGATCTATAATATTAACTGGATACAGTACCAAAAATGGCCGCCCATTCATTTCAATGCATTCTGCTCAGCCAGCGCATATGCCGAAAAAATTTCTGACTTCCTGGTTTACTTCCTGGTACACGGGCCCATAGAGCATGCGCAGTTGAGTCACCTCCCATGATGCTCTGGGGCCTCCGGGGCAACATCAATGGCACCGACACGGCCGTGACGTCACGCCCAGAAAGAGACTTTTGTTTGACTTTTCTGGCCGTTATAAAACATTTTTGACGGATATAAAGTCCATGACTTAAAAATATAGAATACAAAGATTAGTAATTGCCGGTGATTACAGCTGGAGGTGTCCTGTGAACAGTTTTAGAGGCTTCTCTTTTACTATTGCAGTCTATGGGGAAAAAAGCTTTCTGGGCCCCATGGGATTTTTTGTTGCAGTATCGCGGCTGGCCACTGGAAAAAATCGGCACAGCTTCTGAGCGCGAGACTGGGGGGCTGCTGGCGGCTCGCGGCGATTTTATTATACAGCGCAAACGTCTGTTTGGTGATCCAACTCTGAGGTGCAGATGTTCATAAACCTGGTGGCTGACGAGAGAATTAAAAAAGGGATGTAGACGGGCGATAAGGAACGATCAGATCCACAGGCGCTCTGTTTTACTCTCAGTCGCTCGCGGCTTCAGCTGATTTCTCATCAGCGCCGACACGAACAAAGGGGTTGCGCAATCGAGTACGTCACAGCAGCTTCACCCCAACCCGCCCATTTCTCACCTGGCTGTGGAAAAACAAACGAGGCCAAAGCGGGTGGAGCCGGGACGATGCGTGACGAGCCGTACCGAGGCGAGTCGGGCTGAGTAGGTACTAGTGGAAAAGCTCCACTAGTCTCTAGGTCCTTCTGGTCGGGGTCACAGAGGAAGTTATCTCACTTACAGTAAAAGTCACCTCAGTTTGTGAAACAGAAAACCCTGAATTTCTCTCTTTTGAGGATTTAAAGTACTCTCTGAATTGGGATCTTGATGTTCTAAGTTGTAGGTGTTTGTGGGGAAGTAAAATATGTGAAGGGGAATGATGTATGGTGGGAAGTTGAGCTTCTGCACCTAAATTATTTTACTTTTTTTATGCAGTTTGGTGTATAAACTCGACAGGTTGAGCTTCACCAGTCAGATCTTTAGGGGAAAAAACCCTGACTAATAATCTGCCTCCTGCAGATGTTTTTACAGATGTTTCTAGATAGAACTGATATCTCTTTAACAGATATCTGTAACGTGTGACAGCTTTTATTATTCATGTGGCATCATGCTGAAAGGATGTAATTGAAGCTTTTCACGGTTTCTGTTCTCAGTCTTTATATTGTATTTCTTCCTTCAACGCATTAATGTGTCGTGTCATTGTTGCATGAAAACAGCATGTTATTGACCTGTACTGGTGTCCAGTGAGACTAGCTTGAGCCAGTAATGTGTGATTTGCTCAGCCCCTGCTGGTTCCCGGGGACCTGACGGACGAGGAGACGGTGAGGAGAACGGTGGAGCAGACCATAACCCGCTTTGGCCGGCTGGACGTGCTGATCAACAGCGCCGGCATCCTGGCCATGGGCAGCATCGAGACCGGCGACCTGGCCCAGTACGACAAGGTCATGAACGTCAACGTGAGGTGAGCTCTGTGAGGCACTCGTGGAGGTTAGTTAGTCAAGTGGGAAGAGGTGCATCATGGGAAGCCCCGTGGAGGAAATTAGGTGTTTGTGTTTTTACGACAGAGAAGCGGTGCCGGCGGAAAATCACCGTTTTTAATAGCTCCAAGGATGCAAGTTTCTTTTAGCAGGAGCAGTTTCATAAAAGAAAAAGATCATTTGAAAAATCTGTCCCCTAAAAGTTTTGTGTGGAAAATGTAAATAAAACAATGAAACGAAACACGGCTCATTTAGAACTTAATAGCACTGATTAGATGTTCAAAGTCAAAAACTGAGATTTGTTTTCTTCTGAACTCCAAATTTTAAAAAGGTTGCCAGTTAATACTCTTCAAAGACAGCGAAACAGGGACATATTAGAACTGTGTTGCATTACACCTCTTTTTTTTTTTTTTTTTAAATACAAAACAAGTAACAATACAAGTGTGCAAAACACAAACAAAAATGCATACAGGAAAGGAGGGGACGCTAGAAAACAAACAGACAAACAAAACAGTACAAAACAACAAAATCAATGTTTTTGCTCACATTTCTTCTTATATGTGGGCGTCTATGTGGGTTTGTGCGTGCGTGTGTGCGTGCGTTTATGTATGCATGCACGTGTGTGGTGTGTATGAGAATGATGGTTTTCTAGTGATGGTTATTTTAGGAGAGAGACAGCAGCCAAAAAATAAATAAATAAATACATAGGATAAATGAATATGGAAAAATGGAAAAAAAAAAAAAAAAACAGACGGCAGAGCCAGAGCGGAGTTAAATACATTAATTTGCTTTTTTCCTTGGTTTTTGTTTCCTTTTCCCTTTTTTTCCCCTAATTTGCTTTTTAATTTGGTATGTTTCCTGCCAGTCAAGAGCCCCCATTGACTTGAATGAGACCGTGTGCCCAAACTCCCAACCGGCAGTTCACATATTTTCATATTTTCCTGTTTTCCTTTTTATTGTAAGTTCTTAATTTTAAACTTCTTTCCCCTCCCCTTCCTTCCAGCTGTCCCTTACTTTGGGCCGCCATCAGACTTGTAGGAGGTGGCCGGCCCGATGGAAGTCAGCTCCTTTGTAAACCAGATCCCTCCCACCCTCTTTTAAATCACTGTTAGTATTTAGCAATGGAGCAGGAGAAAGTTGAGGGTCGAGTGTTAAGGCTGTTCTGCCTGAAATAGTAGTCTGGCCTCAGTCGTTACGTTTAGTTTTTGTTTGTTTGATAGTTTTCTAGCTTGCAGGATGTACAAAATGATATCACTGGTTTTGTTTCTCAGGTTTGGCCTGTTTATTGGGGTCGGGTCGTTATAATACCTGCAGGTTTCTCTTGTGCATCGTCTTGCTGAAATGAGCAAGACAACTCAGTTCAACTGAATTCGGTGCAGCTTGATTTCTATCTCACCAAATCCTGACAAACATCATCTCCAGGCACTTCGCCGATGCCGTTGAACACGTTCCAAATTAGTTGAAACAAAGCCAATAAAATAACAATAACAGTTATTGCTTCGCTAAGGAGACCAACAGAAAAACGTTTCTTAAAAATTGAAAAAACTAAAACAAAGAGCAAATGGGAGGAGGGAAGCAACCTGGCAGTCGGATGAGAGACGCCCGGCTTAATTCAGTTTTAGTGTAACTTAGTTCATGTTAACCTGTGGTGCTGATTAATGGAACCTAGCCTCGTCACAGACGTTGCTACTAAAGGATCTGACACAAGAACAGCCAGTGCTCCATCCGAGCTCCATCCGAGCTCCATCCGAGCTCCATCCGAGCTCCATCTTAGCTCCATCCGAGCTCCATCCGAGCTCCATCCGAGCTCCATCCGAGCTCCATCCGAGCTCCATCTTAGCTCCATCCGAGCTCCATCCGAGCTCCATCCGAGCTCCATCCGAGCTCCATCCGAGCTCCATCCGAGCTCCATCCGAGCTCCATCTTAGCTCCATCCGAGCTCCATCCGAGCTCCATCCGAGCTCCATCCGAGCTCCATCCGAGCTCCATCCGAGCTCCATCCGAGCTCCAGCTGAGCTCTAGCCGAGCTCCATCCGAGCTCCAGCTGAGCTCCATCCGAGCTCCATCCGAGCTCTAGCTGAGCTCTAGCTGAGCTCCATCCGAGCTCCAGCTGAGCTCCATCCGAGCTCCAGCTGAGCTCCAGCTGAGCTCCATCCGAGCTCCATCCGAGCTCCAGCTGAGCTCTAGCTGAGCTCCATCCGAGCTCCATCCAAGCTCTAGCTGAGCTCTAGCTGAGCTCCAGCTGAGCTCTAGCTGAGCTCCATCCGAGCTCCATCCGAGCTCCAGCTGAGCTCTAGCTGAGCTCCATCCGAGCTCCAGCTGAGCTCCATCCGAGCTCTAGCTGAGCTCTAGCTGAGCTCCAGCTGAGCTCCATCCGAGCTCCATCCGAGCTCCAGCTGAGCTCCATCCGAGCTCCATCCGAGCTCCATCCGAGCTCCATCCGAGCTCTAGCTGAGCTCCATCCGAGCTCCATCCGGGCTCCATCCGAGCTCCATCCGAGCTCCATCCGAGCTCCATCCGAGCTCCATCCGAGCTCCAGCTGAGCTCCAGCTGAGCTCCAGCTGAGCTCCAGCCAAGCTCCACCATACCTCAGCCCAGCGAGGTGGGTCAGGCCAAGCGGCTGACAACGGCCGTGGTTGGACTGGAGCCGTCGGCCTTGAAGGCCAAGGTGACTCGGTCTGAAGCAGCTGAAGCAGTTCTGGACCAAAGACCCTGGGAGAACTCTCTGAGACCAACAGCAGTCTGTTAGTACGGTTGACAGCACAAAAGGCCGTATTATTCTTAAAAATAAGAGTGTATATGCTCTTGATCCAGATCTCAGGTCTAAAATTCACAGAAAATGACATCAAATTGATATAACCTCGTTGTTGATGGCATATACTGAAATGCATCTGTCAGTCAACACTTTGGCGGCCGCCCCTAGTGGTCGCTGGAGGAACTGCGTGTTTCAGCACTTCCTGGGTCCCTTCAGCCCCACGTCCACCCTGAGACTGACACGGAGCCGACGGCGTGCCAGTCACCTCTTCCTGCACTCCACCTCAAAAGTCTTCCTTCTTTCTCGTGTTGCAACAGTTTAATTGAAAATACCTTTTTCGACTCGGAGAGCTGCTTAAATTAAGAAACGTATTTTCTGTCCCGTTCGATTAAAAATCGGGATAAACACTCAGATCACAGCCGCTCGTGATTTGATTTCAGCTTGAACTTTTGTGTATCTCTGAATCTTTTAACCGTATTTTAATGCATGTTCCTGCTCGGTTGGATGAATATGAGGGTGTAACCGTCTTTACATGGTACCGGTGCGATACAGAGACCCCTATCATCCATCAGCAGGGACGCCTGCAACCACAGGACAATCTAATACATATAAATTGGTTTTTAAGGGCGCTCTGTCCTTTTTAAGTGGATTATGACATTTTTCTAGGTGACAGTCTCGTGAAGGCCTCGCCAGCACATTTATCAACGCGTCAGGTCAAGTTCTCCTTTAAATGAAGCTGAGCGGAGAAAGCAAAGCGGTTTGGGAGACAGAAACTTGTGCACAGGCCCCCTTGCGTCCAGCCGCAGCATCTCCGTCAGGTTGACGGCCAGACTCAAACCTGGATTTTTATTTGAGTCATTCTGATCCAGATCTGCCGACATGCTCCTGATTATCGTCGTGTTTCTAATTTCAATCAGGCTGCCGGACAGGTGACCTCACCTGTGTCTCCAGAACGCTGCTGCTCAGAGGAGCTGGTGGTCGACGTTGTTGACGTGAAATAACTCAAATCCTCACTCCGTGCTGAGCTGTTTTAAAAATGTTTTCAGCAACATGTCTGAGCATTAAAGCTAAACATCTCTCCACTTCTGTCAGACGTCGTCCAGACGACTTATTGCGGTTTGTTCACATGCAGTCAGTTCCCTGGGGTCAGTTTTTTTTTTTTTTAGATTTATTTATTTGCACATTTTTGAAAGAAGAAAATAAAAAAATATAATGGAATACGTTTAGAGAAAATTACAAAAAAATGTTTAAAAAAAAGCAACAACATAAAAGAATATAGGTCAGAGAGAGGAAAAAAAAAGAGAAGAGAGGTCAGAAACCTGAGAGGGCTTATCGAGTGACCTCCCTTCTATGATACACAAATAATACAACATAAAAAAAGGTCCAATATTTTAAATGGCACCGAAAAGGTATAGGCTGAAGCCAAGGCTTATTATGCCTACCCTTGTATGAACCTCGACCCAGGAGTTTTTATACAAAACAAAACTAACAATTTGGGTTCAAACATTGAAAAAGAATGGATATATTGGACAAGTAACAGAGGTATCTAGACAAGAAGCAAAGACAAAAAAAACAAAGATGAAAACAAAACAAAAAAAACACAATAAAATTAAATAATAGTCAAAATAGACATCATAAAAAATATGATAAAAGGAGCAGACTATAGCATAAACCAGAACAAAGAGCAACTGGATATATAGTATATACAGTGTACTTGTATGTGCATGTAGAGACAGACACACAAGCTACAGCAGACGTTGATGGTACTGGGTCAGCAGCTGTTTACGTCTCAGCTATGAGTTTGTTTTTTAATCTTGTTTTGAACACAAGGAGGGATGGAGTGCTAGATACTAGGTTTGAGAAGTTATTCCACAGGGCGACCCCTCTGTGTTTAATATTATTGTTCTGGCTATTTACTTCAATATAGCCACAGCCCCAGCCTTAGAAGAGTGGTTTTAACACACCTTGGTTGTAGATCCAGATCCAGTCACCATGCAGCCAGTCATTGTGTGAAAATAAACTCAAAAAATATCCTACAAAACTTCATAAGCCAGCACAAAGTGTATGTTCTAGTTTATGTGAAAGAAAGAAAATGTATGAGAATGCTGTGGTGAGATTCTACGGTGAGTTGTGGTTAAAAAACTGTGTTTGCTTCCCAACTAAGGCTCGGACTCCATTGTCCCTCAAACTTTTTCCACTTCCCTTTGTTAGCTGGCACCATACCCACAATTGCCATGGGTGTGGCCAAGCTGTCACTCAGTGGCCAAACTGCCAAAACAAATCAATGAACTAGAACCAAAAATGTGGGAAGTGGTGAAATCATAATTATTCCTTTAATAAAAACATAAATGCTGTTTTGGCTCCTACAATTATATTGCCCTCTAATGGTGCGACATCGGGGTGGATGGAGGTGAGACGCTCATCTACTTGGATAACTGTGAATATTGGATTTTATACAAAAGTAAAGTAGTTCCCCGGGTCAGTTCCTGGGCAGTTACCGTTCCTAAAGCAGTGCCTCTGTGTGTGTGTTGCAGGTCGGTGTACCACCTGACCCAGGTGTGCGTGCCCCACCTGATAGAGACCAAAGGCTGCATCGTCAACGTGTCCAGCGTGAACGGACAGAGATCCGTAGGTGTTAGATCTGCACGCCGGCCTCGGTGCCGCCCACTTCCGGAGCATCTCACGTGATGAGAAGTGTGAACCTTTGTTGTTGCAGTTCCCCGGCGTGCTGGCGTACTGCATGTCCAAGTCCGCCGTGGACCAGTTCACGCGCTGCACAGCGCTCGGTGAGTCGGGTCACTCGTGTGTCAAATGGCACTTTTCCACTAGTACCTACTCAGCTCTACTCATCTGAGCTCTGCTCATCTCAGCTCTACTCATCTCAGCTCGGCCCGGTTTCTTCTCCATAATAATTGGAGCCGAAGTAGGCGGGTTTGGAGCGAAGCTGCTGTCACGTATTTGATTGTGTGATCTAAACGAAGAAGACAACAACACTAAAGACGTAGAACCTGGAGGAGATGACATATGTGCTGCTGGGTCTGTGACTTGTGTTCGATATCAAGTTAAAAAATGAGAGTGAGAGAAGCTTCAAGGGGC
This sequence comes from Cololabis saira, assembly GCF_033807715.1. NCBI lineage: Eukaryota > Metazoa > Chordata > Actinopteri > Beloniformes > Belonidae > Cololabis > Cololabis saira. Next base: position 14,117,285 of record NC_084595.1, on the reverse strand, counting down.
AACGCTTTTTAATTTTCTTTAGTTTGTCTCGGCGCTGCTGAAAAGTCTGTTGGTAGCCGCGAGCTGCTATGAAGTGGCAGAGCTCCTGGTAGATCTTGTTGTTCCTTATCGCCCGTCTAGATCCCTTTATAATTCTCTCCTCAGCCACCAGGTTTATGAACATCTGCACCTCAGAGTTGGATCACCAAACAGACTTCTGCTGCCGTTGCTGGTGGAATAAAATGAACAAGAAGCCGCCGTCAGAGTTGCTCTTGAAATGATGTCACATCCTGACTCAGATGTCTGACTCCCAACCCCCCGACCAATCGGTGGCCTGTAGTGTGATGACGTCAGATACGACTCAGCCGTTTAGAACCTCTGCAGAGTAGATACAGAAAAGTATCTACTCTTCACGTTAGACCCCTAGTGGGAAAGAACCAAACTGAGTGGAGCCGAGCCGAGCCGGGCTGAGTACTAGTGGAAAAGTGCCAAAAGTTCACCGTCGGCACAAAACCACACTGATGGGCTTTTCTGTTCCAGAGCTGGCGTCAAAGCAGGTCCGGGTCAACTCTGTCTGGTAGGTACCGTCGCCGTCTCTGGTCGCCACGACGCCTCTGGTTGCGTGGTGCTGAATGTGTCGTTTCCTCTCCAGTCCCGGCGTGATCGTCACTGATGTCCACAAGAGAGCCGGGCTGAACGAGGAGCAGTACGCTCAGGTAGCCCCGCCCACCTCACCCACCTCACCGTGGCGTTGCGTGAGTCCACAAACGTCATCTCACACGTGTGCTTCTCATCCCTGTCGTGTCTTTGCCGGCAGTTCCTGGCGAAGTGCAGTCAGACCCACGCGCTGGGCCGGCCCGGCGAGGTGGAGGAGGTGGCGCACAGCATCGCCTTCCTGGCGTCCGACGCCGCCAGCTTCATCACCGGGGTCAACCTGCCCGTGGACGGGGGCCGCCACGCCATGTGCCCCCGCTGAGACCCAGTGTGACCCAAATACAAGCCTCTGAACCTCCAGAGTCTCCCGCGTCGTTTGTTTGGGGAGGGGGTCTGCAGGACCATAGACATATATACGTAGACGCTGCATCGAGTGGTTTTGCCGCTGCTGCGATACGTCAACGTCGCCGCCATATTGGATGTGGCAAGACTGCGCTGTAAACTAATACAAGTAAATGAACTTTTTTTCATAAAGCGCCTTAAAGAAATTTACATTTTACGTCTCATTTATTCATTCACACACGCACTAATATACTTGGGAAACAGTTAGGCACCAAATATAATATATTTAATTTTCTCAGAAGGCAAAAATAAGAACTTTATTGATCCCACAGGAGTAATTCATGTTATATCAGCTATAGAGAACAAGGTAGTGCCGAAAAACAATATATATCCCCCCTCACAAAAATAAGAAAAATAGAGAAACATATTTTCTCATCAACAAAACAAATAAACAAATTTTCAAATAACAAAATAAAATATTTGAACCATTTTTCAGACAATAAAATAACTTTTGAACCATTTTTCAGACAATAAAATAACTGAAAAAAATCTGAAAAATGGTTCAAATATGTTATTTTGTCACTTGAAAATTTTAAAATATGTTTATGAAAAATATGCTTTGTTGATGAGAAAACATGTTTCTCTATTTTTGTGAGGGGGATATATATTGTTTTCCGGCACTACCTTGTTCTCTATAGCTGATAGAACATGAATTACTCCTATGTGGGATCAATAGTTCTTATTTTTGCCATCTGAGAAAATTACATATATTATATTTGGTGCCTAACTGTTTCCCAAGTATTTTAGTGCGTGTGTGAATGAATAAATGAGACGTAAAATGTACATTTCTTTGTAGAAAGGCGCTTTAAGAAAATAAGTATTTACTTGTATTAGTTTACAGCGCAGTCTTGCCACATCCAATATGGCTGCGACGTTGACGTACGGCTCAGCGCTACGTAAATATGTCTATGTGCACGACAACCAACATGCTAGCTCAAGAACACGAGGACAGCTCAGTGAAAGTATGAGGCTTTATTGAATCACTGGCAGCCATGAAACATCTGTACAGACCAAACACAGAGCGCAGGGACCCGGTACCTGTCGGGAGCGTGGGAACCCATGTGACCAGTCACATTCTGATGCGTTACCCAGCAGCCTTTGAGGCTCCAGATAACTGGAAACATGCAGCGAAACCTTTATGTCTGGATTTGAGGCGGAAATCTGACCAGAATTTAAATAAGAATTAAATAGAATCCACTCGACAAGAAAAACCTTTTGGTTGGATGTTTCCTCACAAATGCAACGAAGAAGAAAGATTTGGCCCACGTGTAACAAGTTTGACAGTCTTCCCTTTTTAAGGCGGAATCAAAGCTCTAATGAATTTTTGTCGCCATTTTTAATGCGGAATCGAAGCTCTGGCGAATGTTAGTCGCCCTTTTTAAGGCGGAATCGAAGCTCTCACAAATGTTAGTCGCCCTTTTTAAGGCGGAATCAAAGCTCTGACAAATGTTAGTCGCCGGAGCGTCAGCCGCCAGCCGTCGCAGCACCAGCCTCCGTGCCGTCCCGCGCGACTCCACCCACACGGCTTGTGTTCGCTGCGAGACGAGAGGCGCAGAACGAGGTAGCGTCGTGACACGTATGGGAGCATTGGCTCCACCTCCACACCGACAGTAACACACGGCGGCTGCTCGTGTGACGAAACCTGCACAAATACTCAGCGTCGACAGTTAAAGGCTCAAAAATAGTTACCCGGAGAGTTTGTCTTGTGTCTGAGACACACTGCATACCTGAATGATGTGACGTGATACGGATCTACCCCTAAAGAGTTCTGAACACCAATAATAATCATTGCACTTTATATCACAATATACAGTACATATATAAATAATCCCGTCATGAAAGTACATGGAAGTGAATCTGCAGATGTAACTGCCCATATTTCTGTACAGACCTCAAACACCGCGACGGTTCTACCAGACATTGAAGGAAATATGTTACAACATGGCCTGAGAGATGAGGAGGTTCGAGAAGTTCACGCTCCTTCCCCCCCGGAGCGAGAAGCAAGGTCTTGCACCACACAAGACTGTCTTTGAGGAGGGAGCTTATTATCGTCTCCGTCGGCTGAGAAGTGCCAGAAGTCTCATCTCTGCGCCCCACCGAGTGTCCGCTGTCCGGCACCTCCTGTTTCTGCAGTCCAGGCATATTTCGTAGAAAGAAAACGGCGCTCCCATCCACACCTAAGAATCTGCCGCGTCCTGGCGGAGCGCCGCCGGGCCTCCAGCGCCGGGCCCTACAGGAAGCAGACGGGTCCGACCTCCAGGTGGAAGCGTGCGCCGGGCTCCGCGGGCGGTAGGTTGTACACGTCCACCACCGGCAGTAGGTTTGGGTCCTGGCTCTCGAAGACGAAGTGGGTCTGGTGCCAGCGGCCGTCCTGGATCTGAAAGTCACGAGAGCGTTAACGTCACACGTGCTTAGGAATTTTTACTTCACTTCTGCTTTCACACGTGTTCAGCGGATGAAGCGTCTGACCGAGGTCTAGAAGAAAACAAGCATCAGTGACGCTGGATGATCCACAGACTCCTCAGTCTCTTGTGGATTATCGAGAGTACTGCGTTTATAACGTTTCCACTAATGCCGATTTCTTTCCTGATGCTGTGAGCACTCCGAAACATCGTCATTTAATCATTGTTCAAACATGAAATCCTTTAGAGAAGTGAGAACTAACAGGTGTTTAGTCCAAGACCGTCGGCAGGTGATTAGATTCAGGACATTTGGTGTGCTGACCAGAAGCTGTCTGCATTTTGGACGAGGTCACAGATAGCCCTTTTCCACCAAACCGGTTCCAGGGCCGGTTCTGGTTCTGTGCCAGTGCTGGTTTTGGAACCGGGCTTTCTGTTTCCACTGACAAAGAACTGGCTCCGCGCCAGAAAAACCGGTTCCAAGGTAGCACCAACTCTTTGCTGGGCTAGAAGAAAAAAACGCTTATGTAAGCGGAGGGAGCGGAGTTATTTAGACCAACGGCAATAGTGAAGAATTAATGTGGATGCAGCAAAGCAGCAGTGGTCTGAGGAGAAGACGACCTGTCTTTTAGAGATGTGGACCAACGCAGCGACGTAACTGACGTTTGCAGTGACGTAATGACGTGGCTCCCCTTACACCCGAACTATGGAAAAACAAACCAGCACTGGCCTGGAACCAGCCCTGGAACCGGTTTGGTGGAAAAGGGGGAAAGTTTTCTGTCAGACATAAGAGCGTACCCAGCAGTCGTCGGTGGGTACGAGCGGCTCCAGGAAGTCCCCCGCCTGGATGGTCTCCCCGGACCAGGTCCTGAAGCCCACGGCCCTGGGCGACGGCTGCAGAGAAGGTCCCGCCGCCCACACGGGAGCGTTGAGGCAGTGGACCACGATGTGCTGCACGGCCTCGGTGCTCAGGAGGTGGATGAAGTTCATCTGGATTCGGCCCACTCCCACCTCCAACTAGAGGGCAGAGGGATCTTTAGCACAGCCTAGCTCACAATAATAAGACTGGGAAGAGACAGACTTGAGCAGCTTGGAAGCCGATGGCTCGCAGCTGAATCTGAACCGGTTACATCTGGATCGCAGACCGTCGCCCCAGGTACGGCTGTCAACGGGCCAGCCCAGATTTGGGTCGTGTGTGCAATATCTTGAGGATAAAATACATCTCCGAAGGATGAAGGGCAGAATAAAAATCCAGAGTTTTATTTGCCGGTCTCAACACCAAACCTTTTAGATCTAAAGCTAGAATCATCCAAATGGTGCTAGAGATTTCTGAGCCAAGCCAGAAATGAGCATCTGTGCACTTATTGGTTCAAAGTGCCGCCGTGTAGTCGCACGGCAGATCTTATTTAATTAATTAGTAATCCTGTCCGTCTGTAAGTGATATATATATGTATATTTCTGAGTCTCTGAGTTTAGCTGAGGTCCATGAATAAAACCAACAGAAGTTTTTCTTTAATTGTTTAAATAATCATGTGTCATCACTGTTCTCTGACGTGGCCATTAGGCGTCACAGCTCTCACAGAGCGACCACACGAGCATCCACTAGTGGTGACTGTCTCATCCCACAATGCAACACTTCTGCCAGTCTGCTCTCTCTGTAAAGGGGGCAAAACTTTGGAACTCTCTACCCACTGAGTTAAAATTAAAGACCAATACAAAAGCTTTTAACAAAGGACTCAAACAGTGGTTAAAATCTAATCAGCAGTGTACACATGAATAGTTCTTAACTTGTTGACTGCTTGCTTTGTCTTTTTATGTTTCTAATTGAAAATTGTTTGTATTTCTTTGATTTCCTTTCCAATTGTTTTGTTGTTTGTTTTTTTCATTTTTCATTTATTTCTTTTCTTTTCTTTTTTTCTTTTTTTCCCCCCCCTTTCTTGTTATCTTAATATTTTATTGCTCTCTATTCTTTTCAAAAGCTGCCTATGGACAAGTGTTGCGAATTAGCACTTGTGCTAGAACACTTAACCAATGCATCTGGTTTGTCCAATGTAATTGCTATGTCCATTTCAAATAAACATAAATAAAAAAAGACAGACGGAGGGACAGAAGCAGACCTTTGAGACGGTGATGGGTTTTAAGCAGGTCTGTCCTCCGGTAGAGAAGTTGCACACCACTTCGATGCTGTCGGCGCTGCAGCCGAGGTTCGGGTCGACCCAGTAAAGGCCTGTTGGGAGACGGAGGACCCGGATCAGCCACAACAAGGACGGGTTCCCTGCCAGACGGCGCCGGCGGGACGTGCTCTCACCGTCGTGCATCCGCTGCTCACAGCTGGAGAGGTCCCTGCAGATCCGGGCCGGGTTGTCCCGGGTCCCCAGGGGGTTCCTCAGACTTTGGATCAGCGTGCTCAGATGCTGCAGGGTCTTCAGGATCTCGGCGCCCTGGTCCAACATGGGCAGGTCTGAATTCTGTTGAACACGAGCGCTGGATCAGTCTCGGGATTAGAACTGCGTTCTGAGCAGCAGCAACATGTTCAGTCAGGGTTGACGTATCACCGTCTACTGATGAATTAGTATTAATCTCATTTATTTATATTAATCAAGCCAAGCGGTCGCGTCTGCAGTCGTGATTAATCACGTTATCATATCAACAGCTCTGATCACATCTAGCAGTTTAATTGGCCACTGACCTCCTGCCTTAGTGCATCATGGGAATCGATGAGGAGGTCAAAGGCGGCTCCAGGAGCCTCCGTTCTCTGCAAGCAGAAGACAGTCTGTAGTTTGTATTTTGTGGTTTTGAATGTTTAATCGTGGACTCGTTGGAAACACTCACCGGTGACGAGGCGGAACTGGTACGACCCTTGAAACCAGAGAGAAGAAAGTTATCACAAAGGTGTGAAACGCTAACTGCATCATACGTCTGTATGGACAACAGTTTTTACACTAACTTTAACTTCTATTTTAGTTTAGACAGAACAAATGTTTCATCTTTTGTCTACCAAGTATTTCAGAGACATTTCCAACACTGCCGAGAGAAAAAACTTTTTTTGTTCATTCAACGTTGCTTTTGTTTCTAAAAGGCCTCCTGGCATCGAATACTTCAGGGAATCATTCACTCCAGCTCTTATTTCTCCCGATCTTGTTACAAACATGTCTGAAGGTGAGGAACAATACAGAGTCAAAGGTCAAATCTCGGGCTTGGTTGTCCTAATCAAAATATGACCCGAGAGACCTTTTCTCCTCCTCTAAAATAAAGTTCATCTCTGCACCGCCACAGCACCATCTGGAAACCACTTCCTGTGTTTGGTCCGGAGCACCAGGCGTTAGTTTCTACTGAGATGGAGCACTGATGACATCACACTCCGTGCCTCTGAGTCCAGGGATGTGAGCGCCGCCGCCGCCGCAGGACAAGCTTAACAAAGTTCTCAGTAATCTCGGTGTCCCGCCGGGGGAAATTTATCTCAGGAACTTTGTTTTTAAATATTCAAATGATTCATCAAGCTTTTGCTGGCTGCTTTCGATCATTTAAACTGCTTCTGTGCCTTAGAATGATCACAGATTTGATTTTGACATAAGCTGTTTCAAATAAAACTATAAGGATGCTTTTTCTTGTCATTAAATCTTCACAACTTTTCCCCTCTTTCTTTTATTGTTTATATTTGTAGTTGTAAACTGGTGACGTTCAGCTCCCTCAAAACGAAGATAATGAGAGCGCTAATAACGAGGCGCGGCTGCAATAGACATAAATCAGGTGTTCTGAGCTCTCCTACAAGACGGAGAGAATAACCCACAACAAGGATTATTCCCTGAATAAAACAAGATTAACGAGGCCGAAAATGAGCAACTTTTAAAAGAATTTAAGGAAATGTAAATGTGGAGTGAAACGACTGGAGGAAGTCAGACCTGATCTTTGTTCGTGTTCAGTGCCGATCGGATGTTTGCTGACTTTCTGGATCAGCAGTCGCCGAGGAAAAGACAACATTTGGTTTGGACGTCTTCCTGGAGGGCGTGTGTGTGTGCGCTGCGATGCGTTAGGAGCGTCACGAGCATCAAAAGTGCTTTTATATTCTGGCTCCATCCGCTGGACGACTGCTGGACGCTAAACCTGTCTGATGCCCACGCACATCCTCCCGCCGAAACAAGTCACGCTTATCTGAACAACCGCTTCATCTGTGCGATGCTGGAGATGTCTGAAGCAGAAGCAGAATGTCCCAAGCTGTTGCTCTGATGAACTCTCGTCACTTATAGAGTCTCAGAGTAATCAATCACTGTTCAATAATGATAATAACCACAATCACAAGCTGTAACAATGCACCATGCAATATCCATATCTACCTCATACTGTTGCACCTTTCACTTTTTAAAATTGTATATATGTTAATAAGAGCTGTCATTTGCCTACAGGACTCTCTCAGAAAATTTGAATATTGTGATAAAGTTCTTTATTTTCTGTAATGCAATTAAAGAAACAAAAATGTCATACATTCTGGATTAATTACAAATCAACTGAAATATTGCAAGCCTTTTATTATTTTAATATTGCTGATTATGGTTTACAGATTAAAATTCCCAGAATATTCTAATTTTTTGAGATAGGATATTTGAGTTTTCTTAAACTGTAAGCCATGATCAGCAATATTAAGATAATAAAAGGCTTGCAATATTTCAGTTGATTTGTAATGAATCCAGAATGTATGACATTTTTGTTTTTGTAATTGTATTACAGAAAATAAAGAACTTTATCACAATATTCAAATTTTCTGAGACAGTCCTGTATTTGCCTATTTACTGTACAGTGAGCGAAAATACCGAGTCAAGTTCCATGTCTTGTTTGACCTGGCTTGGCCAAATAAACATGATTCTGAGTCTGTTTACAGACACATACGGCACTCAGCGACAGTCATGAACATGAAAACGGCCTTCGAGTCCAGTCTGTCAGATTTAATTTAGAAGAGCGTCCACATCCCGTTTGGAGGAGAATTACAAGTCTGCAACATGCAGATGGACAATTGCCTGTGGTTTCGCGGGCTGCTGAGGCCGACTGCTTCAGCATCTCGTCATCAGCTCAGCAGCTAAAGGTCTGCAGCTCATTGTGAGAACCCACAACAAGGATTTACAGGAGCGCTCAGCGTGATTCAAACAAGTCAAGCTCATGCTGAAGGAATCAAAACAAGTCCAACTGAGAGGCGGTGGGAATGTTAGGAGCGGGCAAATCAATCACTATTTAGCCGAGCGAAGAACCCCCCCCAGGAGCTGGGCTGGTGTGTTATCCAAGTAAACCCACATGAGGAGACTGAGAGGAAATGCAATTGGTTCCCCACAAGATGCTAGACGTGCAGACGAGCCGGTACCGCCTACAGCGGGTTTTAGACGTTTCTCTGCTTCAACACAACCCTGGTGGAAGTGGCTGTGACCTCGATGACGTGCTGATGACGACCAGCGATGAGAATCAGGAGAGTTGAAGCTGGGAAACATCTCAAACGTGCATCAGACTGGCCCCGGCCGGCTTGCACGCCTGTTCATGAGTCTTCATTCATAAGAACATTTACAAGCGTTCATGAACCTCCAGAACAAGAAGGCCTGATTGCATTTTCCCAAGAACATCTTTAAAAAGTAAGATACAGTCAGGAAGAGCAAACACTGGGAATGCTGGGAAGCATCACAGGAGCTGGAAGACCAAGGAACACAACTGAAGAGGATGATCACAGCATCAAGAGAGAGGATAGGTCTGTCACTGTCAGACTCTACAATCAAGAGACAGGTTCATGAGTGAAAACACAGACGGTTCAAAACAAGCTCCGGGCTGCCGGTTGTTACCAGTCCAGAGCAGGGAAGATGGTTTCCTGACCTTGCCAGGAAACATTTTAAATCCATGTTCTGGAACTAGATTGTTTGGAAAGATGACACCAAGATGAACTTAGAAAAGAGCGGAAAAGGGAAGAACAGCTCAGGATCCAGAACCTTTGACCTCGTGTGTGAGACACGGTGGAGGCGGTGTTATGGTACGGGCGTGTATGGCTCACTGACTGCTGACAGAAGCAGCAGGATGAGGTCTGAGGTAACGGGGCTCTACGCCCTGATCACGTTCAGCCAAGCGCTACTAGGGTGATGGGACGGCACTTTGCGCCGCAGGTGGACGATGACATGGAGCAGAGTTCAGAGGTCAAGCGGCCGCCTGACCTCCATCTTCCAGACCACGCTGACATAGTACCGTATTTTCTGGACTATAAGCTGCTACTTTTTTCATAGGTTTTGAACCATGCAGCTTATACAAATGTGCGGCTATTTAGTAGATTTTTCTTCCACCGCTCGGGGCGCTCTAACCGGAATTAGAATCAAAACTAAGACAAAATAAATGCAAAAAAGAATACGCTACTTCTTCTTTAGCAGAAAGAAGTAGGTAGAAGCAGATTTCAAACAGATAAATAAATACCGGTTATTTTCTCTTGGTTCTGTCCCGTTTTAATCAGCAAAGTTGCTGCCGTGTTAAAAGACACTGTTAGGAAAGGATCTATTTAGGTACAAACATGTACATAATTTACAGTTCAAAATCGTTCTGTACACGTAGTAAATATCTAATCTAACAACATAAATATCTGCGGCTTGTATATCTTTTTTTTTTAAATAGAGCGGATGCGGCTTGTGTGCAGGTGCGGCTTATAGTCCAGAAAATATGGTAGATCTATTTTTCACAAACCTCCTGAATTAAAGACAATATCTTGCCCTTTGACCAGATTTTGGATTATTTTATTCTAAATCTATTGTGGAGGTGTAGAAAAGAAAAAGTATAGAAACTGTGTCCAAATTCTTCTGGACCTGAACTGTCAGCTCTCTGTGGACAGGAAGGACCGAGATCACGTTGAAGTGGAATGGCGGGAAGAAAAAAGGAAGGATGAGGCTTGGCATTTCTTTTGCTCTGGACTTTAGGATGTCACCTGCACACTGAAGCAGCGTGATGGCATGAAGGTGCACAGCATCCTGTGGTCCAGTGGTGGACACACGTTATACACGAGGATGGAAGCAGCTGGATGAACTCTCACGAGTACAGAGGGACACACATCTGCTCAGGTCCAGCTCAGAGCAGCAACTGGAAACCTCTGATCCAAAATGCAGCTCGAAGGCAACACAGGGGTCTTCGGCGATCAAGAGGTGAACTGTTGCGCAATGTACAGTACATAATTAACATCAGAACTTCATTTAAAATGTGGAAGAGAAAAAAGAATCACAAGACAAACAAAAGACAATGGAAAAAGAAAGATTTGGAGATGCAGTGGAAAAGGCCTGGCCAAGTCTCAGCAAGCAGGAAAGCCTTTTTCAGCTCCAGGCTCCACAAAACAAACATGAACTTTTTAGGAGAGCTTCGAGGGTTCAAGCTAACAACTGGTCCCATTAGGGACGTGAATACTCTGAAATTAAAGCCTGCTTTACATGTTCCAGCACTTTCAGTCCATGTTTTTGATTTAACTGTGTAATAATGACTTAAATGTGAAGAAAAACACACACATTTGGAAAATGGTTCTTTTTCATATGCAAAGTGTACATAAGGGAGGACTCACTGGTGGTCCAGGGGGTCCTTGAGGGCCAGGAGATCCCTGAAAAAATCCAGCACCATGTGAGTCTTCAGTGTATAATTTAGGATTTAATGGGATGTAATTCATTCATTACATCTCACGCTGTGGGATGATTAATGATTCAGATGCGAATAATTACTCACTCTTGGTCCTTGCAGCCCCTGGAGGAGATAAAAGAAAATTCAATCAATTATAGAAATCAGGGACGGCCAGATTTCAAACCAGTAAAGGATTTTGCTACTGATGCGTTTTATAAGAGCTGCATTTTCTGAAATGCTCTTTTTGCCTTTCTTGCAAGTTTTTACTCTGAAATCTTATTTACATACGGCAAATCCCATTTTCAGCCACGCTGCACATGAACGTTGGCGTTTAAGGAGCAGCGCGGTGAATTTGCCTGTGTGTGAATGCTTGACAAACCTCTTAACAAGCTTGAGACGAGCGAGCAGCCAGCATTTATCACACTGACAGGATTTCCACAGCAGCTAAGTGTCACTGCGAGTGTAACAACAAACAGCGGAACACAATAGGAAATGAAAAGAAAAGTGCTGAGGGCAAAGGGGGCTGAGTGCTCCGTCTCCATGCTAAGTATCCTATTCTGTGCTCACAGTACAGGCAGGCAAGGATTCATCAAAGCAGCGCCACGCACCGTGTCCCCCCGGCTGCCTTTGTCCCCCTGTGGTCCCTGATGGAGAGAGAGAAGACAGGACATCACTCTATCACTGCCAAATGAGAGCCAGGGAAGTCACATAAAGCTGGCAGATGGGATGAAATATGAAGCACATACCGGATGACCGCTGGGCCCGATGATGCCGACGGGGCCCAAAGCGCCCTCCACACCCTGGAAACCCAAGCACGTTAGCAACGAAGGACACAGGTTTGATGGAACATCTGATGATGCTGTACTTAATTTTCATGTCAAGAGTGCAGTTTGTAGGAATTCATCGTCTGAAAGACTGCACCAAAACTTCCAATGCCATTAATCTTAATTTTACCATCAAACCTCGTGGTCCCTTTGGTCCCTGTATTCCTGCAGGGCCGAAGTCTCCTGGGGGCCCCTGGAAACACATTAACAAGTCTTACTGGAGGATATGTTAAAGTTAAAGATTTAAATTGTAACAGAATAGTCTAAATTAGTCCCCTAGGTTTTTTGAAAGTAAGCCTTTTTTTAAGATTTTTTTGGGCTCTAGTGGCCCTTTATTGAGATGCAGACTGGAAAGGGGTAGAGAGAGAACGGGGAAGACACGCAGCAAAGGTGCACGGGCTGGATTCGAACCCGCGACCGCTGCAGGAGGAGGACTGTAGCCTCAGTTTATGAGCCGCCGCTTAACCCACTGCGCCACCGAGCGGCCCGAAAGTAGGCCTTTTAACTTTCTTAGAAATTAATTTGTGCAGATTGGAAGAGGTAGTTTGTTTTGTTTGTTTTTACTTTTGCTTTAGCTCTTCATTGATGGGAACTTTGCCTAAGCCGAGCGAGCTGACATGTGGCTGTGGATCATCGATAGTGCAGACGGAGTTTCTTTCAATCATCAAAACAAAAAACAGTCCACCAGGAGCAGGAATTTCACTGAGACACAAACAAGTCGACTGGTTGGTAAAGAGCTCAAAAATTGTAATTTATAAAATAAAAACATAAACCTGATTACCTGTTCAGAAATTAGGAAACCAAATACATGAAGCAAAAATGACTTATTTGTTGACGTTGTTTTATCATAAGGAATATTTTAAAGAAACACTTTTACACAATGTTGTCAGAATTACTTCTTTACTTTAACTACCTTCAACATTGGTCATATTAGTAATATTGGTTCAAAATCAAGGAGAGTATATAAGTAAGAACGTAAGTAAGGAAAAGTGATTAAAGCCTAACAAATACCCAAATAACAGTTAGTTAAGCTCATATAACATGCAGTTGCCACCTTAATTGTTCACTTCTGGAACTGTTGTGAACAGTTGCTATTGAAGTAAATATATACATATATATATATGATACTACCTGTCAAAAGTTTTAGAAGACTCCAATGTTTTTACTTGAAATGTATGCACCATCTCATTGTACTCAGAAATGAAAGTGTAGGGCATAAACAATTGACTTCTGAATCATGGAATCAGTGTGTGAACCTAAATATAGTCTAAACCTTTGACTCATCAAAGTAGCCACCTTTAGCTCAGATGACAGCTGATCTCTCTCATTCTTCAGCATTCTTTCAACAATAGAAATCAAATAATCTTTAGAAATATCTTCCCAACTCTGTTGCAGAAGTTCTCATAAATGTGTCACACTCTTTCACCCTCCTGTTCAGTGCATCCCAAACCAGCTGGGTGGGGTTTAAGTCTGGAGACTGAGCTGGATAATTGATGTTTTCAAGCTTACTATATTGTTCTTGAACTTATGTTTTGGGTCATTATCTTACTGTAGGATGAATCCCTGACCAACTATGAGGGTACCAGAGGGAACTAACCCTAAGCCCTACCAGAGGGAATTAACCCTAACCCCTACTAGAGGGTACTAACCCTAACCCTAACCCCTACCAGAGTGAACTAACCCTAACCCCTACCAGAGGGAACTAACCCTAACCCCTACCAGAGGGAACTAACCCTAAGCCCTACCAGAGGGAACTAACCCTAAGCCCTACCAGAGGGAACTAACCCTAACCCCTACCAGAGGGAACTAACCCTAACCCCTACCAGAGGGAACTAATCCTAACCTCTACCAGAGGATACTAAAACTAACCCCTACCAGAGGGTACTAACCCTAACCCTACCAGAGGATACTAACCCTAACCCCTACCAGAGGGAACTAACCCTAACCCCTACCAGAGGGAACTAACCCTAACTTCTACCAAAGGGTCCTAACCCTAACCCCTACCAGAGGGAACTAACCCTAACCTCTACCAAAGGGTCCTAACCCTAACCCCTACCAGAGGGAACTAACCCTAACCCCTACCAGAGGGTCCTAACCCTAACCCCTACCAGAGGGAACTAACCCTAACCCCTACCAGAGGGAACTAACCCTAACTCCTACCAGAGAGAACTAACCCTAACCCCTACCAGAGGGTACTAGCCCTAACCATAACCAGAGGGAACTAACCCCTACCAGAGGGAACTAACCCTAACCCCTAGCAGAGGATACTCACCCTGACCCCTACCAGAGGATACTAACCCTAACCCCTACCAGAGGGTACTAACCCTAACCCCTACCAGAGGGTCCTAACCGTAACCCCTACCAGAGAACACTCACCCTAACCCCTACCAGAGGATACTAACCCTAACCCCTACCAGAGGGTACTAACCCTAACCATAACCAGAGGGTCCTAACCCTAACCCCTACCAGAGGATACTAACCCTAACCCCTACCAGAGGGTCCTAACCATAACCTCTACCAGAGGGAACTAACCCTAACCCCTACCAGAGGGTCCTAACCCTAACCCCTACTAGAGGGTACTAACCCTAACCCCTACCAGAGGATACTAACCCTAACCCCTACCAGAGGGTCCTAACCCTAACGCCTACCAGAGGGTCCTAACCCTAACCCCTACCAGAGGGTCCTAACCCCTACCAGAGGGTCCTAACCCTAACCCCTACCAGAGGGTCCTAACCCTAACCCCTACCAGAGGGAACTAACCCTAACCCCTACCAGAGGATACTCACCCTAACCCCTACCAGAGGGTACTAACCCTAACCCCTACCAGAGGGAACTAACCCTAACCCCTACCAGAGGATACTCACCCTAACCCCTACCAGAGGATACTAACCCTAACCCCTACAAGAGGATACTAATCCTAACCCCTTACCTCCAACCAACGTTTGTTGGAAGTGCCCAGGTCAAAGCAGAAGCGCTGGGGTGACCGAGCTTTTTCAGTTGCCGGCCCCAGGCTCTGGAATAAGCTCCCCTGTGAGTTACGCACCATCTCTGACCTTGGCCTTTTTAAATCTAAAATTAAAACTTATTTATTCAGGGTGGCTTTTAATACCCAGTAGTGTGGCGACACTTTTTTTATACTTTTATTCTTGTTTTATTTTGTTGTATGTTATGTAAAGCACTTTGGTTCACCTTGAGGTTGATGTAAGGTGCTATACAAATAAAGTACATTTACATTTACATTTACCAGAGTGTACTAACCCTAACCCCTACCAGAGGGTACTAACCCTAACCCCTACCAGAGGGAACTAACCCTAACCCCTACCAGAGGATACTCACCCTAACCCCTACCAGAGGGAACTAACCCTAACCCCTACCAGAGGGAATTAACCCTAACCCCTACCAGAGGGTCCTAACCCTAACCCCTACCAGAGGGAATGAACCCCAACCCCTACCAGAAGATACTAACCCTAACCCCTACCAGAATATACTAAACCTAACCCCTACCAGAGGGTACTCATCCTAACCCCTACCAGAGGATCCTAACCCTAACCCCTACCAGAGGGTCCTAACCCTAACCCCTACCAGAGGATACTAAAACTAACCCCTACCAGAGGGAACTAACCCTAACCCCTACCAGAGGGTCCTAACCCTAACCCCTACCAGAGGGAACTAACCCTAACCCCTACCAGAGGATACTAAAACTAACCCCTACCAGAGGGAACTAACCCTAACCCCTACCAGAGGGTCCTAACCCTAACCCCTACCAGAGGGAACTAACCCTAACCTCTACCAGAGGATACTAAAACTAACCCCTACCAGAGGGAACTAACCCTAACCCCTACCAGAGGGTACTAACCCTAACCCCTACCAGAGGATACTAACCCTAACCCCTACCAGAGGGTACTAACCCTAACCCCTACCAGAGGATACTAAAACTAACCCCTACCAGAGGATACTAAAACTAACCCCTACCAGAGGATACTAACCCTAACCCCTACCAGAGGATACTAACCCTAAACCCTACCAGAAGTACCTAACCCCTACCAGAGGGAACTAACCCTAACCCTACCAGAGAGAACTAACCCTAACCCTACCAGAGAGAACTAACCCTAACCCCTACCAGAGGGAACTAACCCTAATCCCTACCAGAGGGAACTAACCCTAACCCCTACCAGAAGTAACTTACTCCTACCAGGTGCTGCATAATGTCGTGGTAGCCATTTTGGTTCAGGGAGCCTTGAAAAGTTCTCAAGGTGGTTTTACCGACATTAAACTTTAAAAAAATTTTCTACCAGCTAATCAAAATTCTTAAGGAAAACAAGACTGAACTCATTTGGTTAGGTAATTCTGATCTGCCTTTCAGCTCTGCTCCCGCTTTGGTCCCTTTGGCTCCGTATATCAATCTGTTGTCGGAAACATGGGTGTGATTTCTTTGACAGCTCTTTTAAGTCGGATGAGTAGACCAGTGCAGTTGTCAAATCAAAGTCTGTTTGCCAAGGTGAAGTGTAATTCACCACTCCATTAGATCACAGCAACGCACTGTACGTCAGTTTAGATCAGCCTTTTTTCTGCAGCATTTGCAAATAGTTCAAAATACTCTGGGCTTCCTTCACTGCATTCCTGACTGTTTACAATCCGATTTGAAATTGATCAAATTAAGAATAACTTCGTGTAAGTACATTTGGAATGCCTTATTATCGTCTGGTGAGTTTTTTAAGTATTAGAGATTTTTATTTGCTTTTTGAATGTGTTTGACTTTGACTTTGACTTTGTGCTTTTATCTTTTAATACACCCTTAAGTAGCTGCTTTTGTGGAGGAAACTGTTGTCATAAAGACACGAGAACAGTAACAAAATGCAGAGTTATTTATGAGGTTGTGCAACATTTGTAATCTAATTTATTTAGAATAATAAACACAAAGGATTAGCTTCGGCTTCTTCTTGCAGAACCCTCAGCTGTGGACTAAATCCAGGGATTTTGCTGTAATTATCTTCACCAAGTGCTTCTGAATCAGAACAACTACTGAATACAAAGAACTGTTTGGCCACTTAGAGCTCCAGCAGAGAAGGGGTGGGGGGTTTGGAAGAAGATTTGGACTAATAAACCCTGCTGTTTCGTCTGCTGGTTATCATATACAGCAGATGTCATCTCAGGACATGCTGCAGTGATACATGCACTTTTAATGCTTTACCTTCCAACAGACGATATAATCTAATAGATCTCCTGACAACATGAAATGTTAAAGCTTTGCAAAAGTAGTTAAACTGAAAGTTGATATTTTTCCATATGAGAAGACTGGTCTGAGTGTGAGGAGCAGGAAAGGGGAAGTGAAGAGTTGAACGGAAACCGCAGAGAATGTTACCTTCGGTCCAAACAGGCCGAACACTCCCGGAAACCCTTGTTCGCCGCTATCCCCCTGATAAACAGACAGATGGGAAAGTAGCGTGACCCGTGATCATCTTAACGATGCTGTCATGAAGGAGAAATGAGAATAATGAGAAAAGCAGTGCTAACCGGTTGCCCTTTAGTTCCCAGGTCTCCTTGTTTTCCTGGAAATCCAGTTCCACCAACAGATCCTCTCTTCCCCGCCGGACCAATCTGGCCTGGCAGACCTCTCTCGCCCTGGAAAGCCAAATATTAATATCATCCTCACATCCACCTCCCAACCCTCGCACCCAAAACAAGAAAGAGCGGCTTAAAACATTAAAGCAATCAAGCTCATTTCATGACTCGTCAAAGGCGTCTCCCCGACAGTCAACACTAAGCGCAGCTGGTGTCATGAAGCAAAAATGACCTGTGAGGATTCAACCTCTACCTCAGTGAAATCGGATCAGTTCTGTCCTGTTTTGTTGCTTTTAGCAACAATGTATAAACCAGAATAACAGAGATAGACAGTATACCTGAGGAAAGGGCAGGGAGGTAAACCTTGTTTAATAGCACAACATCTATAAAAGTTGTCTGCCACAGTCGAGCAGTTGGGGTTTTATATAATATTGGCGAGGCCACGTGAGTAAGGAGTTCAAACTTCATGACTGTTGTCGCAACACGAACTTCCCAATGTTCCTGGACGGGACAGCAGATGTTGTGAATGAAGGTACAAAGACTTCAATGTAGACTTTGGCCTTTGAAATCAGAAAGGTTTCCAGATATAAAAAAAGCTGAAGGGCCAAGAGAGACTGTTCCAGAAGATTTAAACTTGTTGGCAACTACTATTGCTAATAAATCTGCTTCATTTTTTCAACGCAATGAAATGATTGTGCTAGAACTCAGTGTAGGAGATCAAAACGTTCTCCACATGAGAGAGGAAGAAAGAAGAGATTTCTTCTCACCTTTGGACCAACAGAGCCTTGGCTTCCTGGAAGTCCCATCACACCCTTTTCCCCCGGGTGGCCAGATTTTCCAGGTAAACCCACTTCTCCATCTTGTCCTTGCTCACCCTGGACACAGAACGCACCTGATGAACTCTTTTTTTCTTTTTCCCGACTGAAGCAAAAGCCACGGGCACTGTTCCCACCTTGGCTCCTCTAGTTCCATCTTTTCCAAATATGCCATCAATTCCAGGTTGACCCTCAAGTCCCTCTCTGCCCAGGACCCCCCGCGGCCCAGTCGGGCCCTCTGGACCCTTGGAAAAGATAAAAAATATATTGTTTTTATGTTAACTGATGCTTGGGTCTTAACTTTGACGAGGAATGCGTTTAACTCACTGGTGGTCCTTTGGCCCCAGATGCTCCCGCTGCCCCTGATTTTCCTTTCAGGCCCTGGGGTATAAAGAGTTCATGTTTCACATTTCTGTCATAGTGGCACAAATCATTTTACGCCCCGAATAATGTTCACAGAGAGAATGACGCAACTCTTCATTCATGTCCTTACTTGATCACCCTTGGATCCCTTCGGTCCCGGTCGTCCCTTTGGTCCAACGTGTCCCTGAAACAATCACAGCTATTTGATCTGATCACCGCAAACGTTTCATCGGACAACTCCACACAGAGCTTAGATAAAGAGCGAGCTTAACATTTTAGGAGACTGAAAGTGGATACCTACAGGAAGCCCTGGGGCACCAGCTCTACCTCGAGGTCCGTCCACGCCCATCAGACCCTGAGACACGTCATTTTCTGCATGTTTACAACAGTTTGATCTAAATTCACCTATATTTGAAAAAAAAAAAGTCCTGATGGGGACTTACAATGTATCCAGGGTCACCCGGCCTGCCTCTCTCTCCCCTGGCTCCAACAGGACCCTGGTTTCACCATGGCAACAAGCAGAGGTTCAGCAATCCATGGCATCGCTAACAAACAACTCGCCTAAATGAAGCACATGTAAGAAACTCACTCTGTCACCTCGGGGACCTGCAGGGCCCTCAGCCTTGCAGTCATCTCCCTGTTCTCCCTAAATAAGCGATAAAAATCACATCCTGAACATCAGATGGTCCGTGCAGAGGCAGTGCATGAGTGGCATGTTTGCCTGAAACCCGCTTGTCATATAAATGGCAAATCATTGCACAAGCGATTACCCACGATGATCTCACTTCACATAAACGGAGACAGTGTTTGCTCCAGGGTTGTTTTTTTGTTTTGTTTTTTTTTATATGGAATTCAATAAACAATAGCCACAGATGTGTGTATTATTTAAATAGTTACATGCTGCACATATGTCAGAGCAAATGAACAAGCCCTACATGGAAACTAAACAAAAACAAAAACAAGATAATTACTCATAGATATGGGCCAGAGGAAAGTTCATGGATAAAATTCAATAAAATGCAGCATTAGAGATTTAAATACAACAGGCGTGGGATTCAGATCTGCATTTAGCGCACAGATGCGGAGCCCAGGATTAACAGGCATTAAACTGACAATCATACATTCTTCAATGACCCCTCGTGTTACCATGACATTGATGTAATTAGCGCACAAATACAGCTATTAAAGCGAGAATACTGGCAACGTGGGAAACAACAAATCCCCACATCCAGATGGTTTCTGCTGAGGGATTTCAAAAATAGAAAAAATATCCGTGTGTGACTAAACTCTGATACACCGAGTTAAATCGCAGGGCACTCCTGTCAAATAAACACTAATTATCTAGCTATTATATAGAATTATGAGGAGTCCAGGTGCCCGGCTTATTATATACATTTGATGATGGTGAGTTAATTGGCTGTGTCCTGGTTCAGATCATTGATCAAATTAAGGATAACTTTGGGAATATTGCAAGGACACAGGAAGTCAAAGAAAGCACTAATTAGACTCAACTCAAGTGTCAGCGCATCAAACAATAACTTGAAAGAAAAAGAAAAAGCTCCCGGGGCTCATTAAACACAATCAAGCTGCAGACAACTGTTGAGAACAGCAAATAAAGAGTGGAAAATTATTTACCTTTTCACCTTTTGGTCCAGGAGGTCCGAGTGGGCCCTGAGGCCCCACGTGACCCTACGAAAACAAAAAGGACTCACTGAATGCAATTCCAGAGCAGCAGCCTCCCAGCTGTGACTCCACTTCACGCTGCAGCACGCCGAGACGGATAATCGTCCCGTGACGTGAGACCGCAGCGGTGTCATCCATCCTCACTTCATCCGCCGCAGCCACGGAGCAGTTTTAATATCCAACAGTAAAGATGCGACTGTGCGTGTCAACAAGCTGTTTGCCGTGGCGTTGTAAATGCAGTTGTAATTTCCCTTGAGGGATCAATAAAGTTGCCCTCCATACGTGTAAAAAGTAAACAACAAACCTGAGTTTCACTTGCAAACAAAGTGTCTTCTTCATTGGTTTATTTAGAAGCAGGTTACAAGCACTCGGCCCAGTCGCAGTGAGCTGAATCGTGTCTCTCTTGTTATGTTCATCTCTGTTCTTGGCTTTTAGTCTTCTTTACAAGTTACATTAATATTGAAAAAATCCTACGCAACAACACATTTAGATGTGAATAAATACTTTCACAAAAGATTCAGTAAGATCTTATGTAGCCTATTTTGAAAAACTCAGTTTTAAATGTGAGTTTAGTCCAGTTTCAGTTTTAATCTTAATCTTAGTTCACACCAGCTGCACCACAGTCAGTTTCTGAAGCGTTTTCTCTAAACGGTGAATGTTTCCATGGTCCACCTTAAGGCTGAATTATGCTTCTGCGTCAAAATGGCGCCGTGCCTACGGCGTGTGGTTTGGATCGACGCAGAGGACACGCCGTCGCTGACGTGCACCTCCCGAAAATTGTAACTACGCGTCGAGGAGACGCAGACCACACGCAGACCGAGAGGGCTGTGATTGGTTCGTTTGAAAGCGAAGCATTTCCGGTTTCCGGTTTGAATCAGTAGTGAACTTCCAGGGCTCTTTTCTTCGTTTATATGTGATTTTTTTTGTTTTAGTTTTTTGCACAATAGTTGTCCTTATCTCTTTGATTTACTGTGACCGGAAAAAGTCGGATAAACCATTCAGAAAAAGATCGCTAACTAGTGGCCGCGGGGGGTACTGCACCGCGACCAAATGGAGAGACGGAGAAGTCTGAAGGCTGAGTTATGGTTCTGCGTCACACCGACGCAGAGCACACGCCGCAGCCGTGACGCCGTGCTGAACCCTTCGACGCGTAGTTACAATTTTCAGGAGGTGCACGTCAGAGACGGCGCAGGTGACGGCGTGTCCTCTGCGTCGATCCAAACCACACGCCGTAGGCACGGCGTCATTTTGACGCAGAAGCATAACTGAGCCTTGAAGGGTTCAGCACGGCGTCACGGCTGCGGCGTGTGCTCTGCGTTGGTGTGACGCAGAAGCATATTTCAGCCTTTAGACCCTCAGATGATCCCACCACACTGATAACATGTCACTCTGACATCACAGGTCCAGATGAGTTGGTTTCATGTGCTTGATCTCAGGATAAATCAGGTCTGACACCAAAAGCAGGTGTTTCCATTAAACCGTGTTTTTCTTTGAATGAGTATAGCTCTCCTAGTTCTCTCTCTGCATCTCCTCCTGCGAGAAGATCTTGACTTTGAAGATGAAAACACCTTTAGATTTGGACAAATGACTGCGATTGCCGCTGTTGTGAAAATAGTCAACAGAAGACAACGGCAGCAGAAGATCATTCCGATGATCATTCAAAGGCAAAGCCCTTATGTAACGCAGTCATGCATAATGAATGAGTAGTTATGGCACAACTACGTCACATAAATATGACCAAAGAAACGGATTCTGATGACTTTGGATTGATAGACTGTGTAACATCCAGTGATGCCGGAGACGTGTAAACCAGTGAAACGTCTTTCCATTACACTTTTTCTCTAAACTGGACTACGACATGTCTGAAAAACTGCCTTATGAAAGCGTACAAAAGTTTATAGGTGTTTCCATCGCAGGTTTTTCTTTATGATATTTGGGCAAATCTGGTGGAAATGGAAACTCACTAATAGTTGGAAAGGGGACTGCAGGCCATAGACGGGTCATTAATACCTCAGGAGGTTAGTCAGTATGTCTCCTTTTAACCTCTTACTTACCACGGGCCGCTGTGTGTGAGTGTGTGTTTGTGTGTGTGTGTGAGTGTGTGTGTGTGCGTGTGTGTTTGTGTGTGTGTGTGTGTGTGTACTCCTGCAGTGATCTAGCACGTCTTAGCTTCCTTTTGAGACCCAGATTACAGCCCTTACACTGGTGAAGATCCTCCATTTATCTTGGATTAGTCATTTCAGACATCCAGCAGGAAGCTTAGCAGGTAACCGAGAGGTTGGATGGAGGTTGAATCTGCCTCATTGTCCACAGCAGGGGTCACCAACCTTTCTGAAACTGAGAGCTACTTCAGGGATACTGAACGGCTACTTGCTTGACTGAACTGAATAAGGCAGGGTTTCTCTTTGGATGACAATATTTGATATCCACTTGTTATAAGCGCTGCCTCAACGTTTCCTCACAATATATATCACATTGATTTATCGTAGTAGGAAACATGTGTCATTTGTCCACCGACTCATCACACTGGATGCTAAACTACCGGCATTTGACCAGATCCCGGTCCAGCTGCTCTGTCGAGTCCACGAGTCTAACCACGGTACTTGCCCACTGTTGGACATCCGAGAGAGCGGAGATGATATAAAGACCATTTTCTTCCTCTTTAAACATTGCTTCCTTGAATATCTCCCTGTCGCAGGGCTTCTTCTTCACATTTAAAACATGTGCTGCTCTGAACGAAGCTTCAAGACTGCTGTCCTCCTAAAGCTGCCTCTAAATCACACTCTTCCTCTCTTTGTTCGATACTGGCCTTTTTCTAATCCACACAAATGAAAATGGTATTTAAAAAGAATGGAAACTCATTTTAGACATTGTTGAGCCTGCAGGCAACTGACGTGGTCCCTGCGGGCGACCGGACAGTATCATGGAGAAGGAACATGCACATGTGCATCCACACACACTACGGACTGAGACTGGAGCTGAATCCACTGGCCGGAGTCACCGGTGAAGAGGAAGAGGAAGCACCGATGCAATAGTGGAACGATGAGAGCATATGATGCACGAGCGAGTAAAGGGCATCGTTTAATGATACAACCCTCGAAAAAAACACATTTTAAAAAGAATTTGCAGAGTTGCACTCAGGGTCTCTTCAAAAAGTGAGACCCTCTAGTGAGCTCCTAAAAATGAATTAAGAAAGCCTTCAGCGTAGAAGCTAAAGCATTTGTATAATTAATTTTCAAAGTAAAGACTCAACTTTTCCTTCCATTTCAGAAGCACTGAAGCTCAGTGGCTTTTCGTAGCCACCTGCATCGACATGCTTTAAATGAAGTGCCCACCTTGTAGCCTGGTATGCCTGGATCGCCTTGCGGGCCCATCTTCCCTGGAGCACCCTGAGGAAGTAAACGCACGCTTGACATCGTACAAGAGCAGTCTGGGTTTCCTTTAAAGTGCAGGAGCTTTATTCATATATACCACTGGCCCGACGGTTCCTCTCGCTCCTTTCTGTCCAGGAAACCCCGGCTCTCCCTGCGCACCCGCCAGGCCGGTCTCGCCCGAGTGGCCCAGTGGACCCTTGCCCCCCTGCAGAAAGACCACCAATGGGCAGGTATGTACAAACATGCTCAGACACCACCCCCATGGTGGGTAGTGACAGTACTGGAGTTGAGGGGGGATGAGGGGGGATGGCATCCCCCCTGAAATAAAAACGGTCAAAATCATCCCTCCAGTAAAACTGCCATCCCCCCTTTCCATCCCTTATGTCATTTCATCAATGAATGTGGTTTTACTGCTATTTCAACATTTAGAGTCCTCACTAGAAAAATAACACCAGAAAAATAACTTATTTGACAATTTTCACGTGTTTCAAGTAGATTTTCACTTGAAATAAGTAGGAAAATCTGCCAGTGGGACAAGATTTATCTTCTCATTACAAGCAAAACAATCTTGTTCCACTGGCAGATTTTTCTACTTATTTCAAGTGAAAATCTACTTGAAACAGGTGAAAATTGTTGTTTTTTCCAGTGATGAGTCTTGTTTTAAGTGTAATGAGATTTTTTTTTACTAAGATTAGACATTTTAACTAGAAATAAGACAAAATATTCTTGTTAAGATTTTGAGTTTTTGCAGTGATCCATTTTACTTATCCTGTGAAGGACAGAGGCATATTGATAAGTTCAGAAAACTGTTTTTTATTTTTGTGTTTTGATGTATTTGATGTAAGCCCAGTGGATATTTAGAGCTTACAGAAGGCTGCATATAACTGCTGCTATGTCATTCCTGCAGTATTTCTGCAGGTGTTTTGGTCAGTGCTATTATTTGTAATATATTATATTATTTGTAATTAGCACAAATTATCTGTCCCCATATGATAAAATCCACCATCCCCCCTGATTTTTTTTTTACAACTCGGGTACTGGGTACGGACCCCAACCACCCGGCGGTTTGTTAGCGGCTGCAGCGGCGAGCCATTCCTCATACAGGAGGGTAAACCAACAGACACAGAAAAGAGAGGTGCACTAAGCTGCAAACAAGTTAACTGACAAACCTTTTGTCCCGCTTTTCCTCGTTCACCGATTCCTCCAGGTTTGCCCTCTGGACCCTGGTAAGAGAAAATCAAGACGAGGTTACGAGCAGATCAAAAGGAGCTGTCTTTAGAGGAAGGGAGAGACATTTGGAGGTGGCTGCTGGGACACTCACCCTCACCCCCATGAGTCCGGGAGGCCCGGCTGCTCCTTCTTTTCCTTTCAGGCCCATTTCACCTCTGTCTCCGTTAGCGCCCTCCGGACCGGCGTCGCCCTTCTCCCCCTGGGGAGATTAGTACCAGTCCGATGAAACAGGTGACACCTTTCAGCCTACCTGAACTATTCTGCTAAAAACCACGAGATACTTCAGCTGGGATTCTGAGCTTTACGTGGTTCTGACTCGGCCAGATTTAAAGCCCAGTCTCTGCTTCATTCCTGTGGGTTTCGGTCGGTTTAGCCTGTGTTTGCTTTTCGCCCTTTTACTGTATTTTGTGTTTTTTTTCATTTATTTTATGGGTTTTTCTGGATCAGTCTTGTTTTCTAACGGTGAAATGATAAAGTTCAGTCTCATCTGGTCTTCTACGTGCGTACCAGCTGCTCCTTTTTCTAGTCTTATTTTGAAAGTGAGCGTTGTTTTCGGTTGGACTTCCCCTCTTCTCCTGACCGTTCTCATGGCTCTGTCCCTATAAACCGTCCTGCTGATCCTCCCTCCCCGTGAGTCACTCTGTTTGACTTCCCCCCGACGCTCCAGTGGTCCAAAGTCAACAAAAGCTTAACCGCTGAGATGTTTCAGTTTTCCAGCAAGGCCTCACATCATCAGCGCAGATAACTTCCTGTAGTAAACAGGGTTTATATCTACCAACGAGAGGCACACCCCGGGTAACAAATAAAACCCTGGATTTGATCTTTTCCCCAAAAGGAACTTCAAGAATCTCAGACAGAGAGGATGCCGATCGACTGGATCGACATAAAAGTTTGTGCCGCTCTCTAAACTGAAGCTGAAGTTTCCAGAGTGACAGCTCGTGAATGTAAACAGAGAGTTACAGTACTCGAACCAGAATGGCACTAAAGCATGACTTATTTATTAGTTAGACACAGCCGGCTGTGAATTGGAGTTACTTCCAAGACAAAACATAACAATGTGACTTGACACGTTGTGTTTATGCTCCCAGAGCCTCACGTCATGAGGAAGTAGGCCACAGCGGGAGAACTTTACTTCTGATGAAAGTTGCTGAGAGGAACCGTCCGTCTGACTGTAAACAATAAAAGTCTCCTCATGAGAAAAACCAGCATATCATGCAACCTTATAGCAACTGTAATGTCAAAAAACATGAGAAATACTATCAACAACTGATAATCAGCGAATGACAACATAAGAGAAAGACTGAACTGAGAACTGAGGCACAGAAAGATGATTAAGCCGATGCATTAAAATATCATTTTAGAGTTTAGACCAAGAACACGACCAGGAGAGATGACTCAGATTGCTTGGAAATTATCATTCAGTCTATTTGTTTTTAATTACACAGCATATTTCCCACAATTCCCATCTTTATGGGACTGAACTAGTGAAACTAACGAGTTGCTTTTATCCGATAAAAAAATACATGTAAAAGCACGTTACAAATAATGTTTACAAGTTTGTAAAAATATTATCTACTACATGCAAAAAAAATTTAAAAACTGGGTCATGCTGTCTGATTTATTTATTTATTTTTTTTTTTAATTAAAAATGTTTCAATCTCATTTCAAGGTATACTTGATTATTTCATACTTGATGCAGGAAGTAGACGACTAAGTATCGTCTAGTTCCTGCAGTCTTCCAGGGATGCAATGATCCAATGTTTTCAGTCCCGATATTGATACCTGGGGTTCGCTTATTGATCGATACCTGGGATTTGCAATCGATATCCAGTAACAACCCCTCCCGCTTGAATGGACAACCGTATGTTCACCACGTGGACTTAAGGCATCTACATTTTTTTTCCAAACTAAACAATCTTTTCCGAAGACAAAATGCAACAAAATAACTTGTTTATTAGTTGTTGAAAAATGAACAAATCTGCAACGATATGCAGATAAAATAGAATCTGACCCAAATTCAGCAACATAAGATGGTCAGATCATTTCGGATCATTTTCCTCATCAAAGAGGTGTTAACGTTTTGTCCCTTTCAGGATCATCATAAAATAAAACCGTGACTATTGCCGACCTCATAACATCTTCACACATCACAACTTTAAAAAATGACAATTTAAGAGCTATGTGACAACTGAATCTTTTCAATATTTGTGACGTTTTCATGTTTCACAAGTTAATGCCGCTCTGACTCAACAATCCAGCCACTGCAAATCCCTCCAGACCCAGCAGCAGAAGCTCTATATCCTTGACAGCTTTTCCACCCAGAGACTGCAACGAGGCCTGGAACCCCTCACCCCACTTTACTGAAAACATCTTGTTCAGCACAAAACTGAACAGACTCTCAGGTCGACTCTCTCGCCATCCCGTGTTTGCACATTACCACCTTGTTGTTTCTTGTTCCTGAGTCTCTGAGCCGCGGTTCGCTCTGCTAAACATGCAAGCTGCTTGCATTATCCTCATTTCCCTTTTGTTCTTTCCTTTTCCTGTCACAACGCTCGCCATACAGCAGAGCTGTCAACATACCACCGCTCTCCGTTTTCAGAGAGCGTTGACACAATGCCGCCCCGACGCTACCGCAGCCCCGAGGGTGCCGCAGCCCCGACATGGCCAAAGCCAACATTTCACAAACCGTAGAGGCCATTAGCTGCCACAGTAAACACAAGAGTTAATTGAGAGTTGATGGAGAGTTGATCAGAGTCGGTCGAGAGTCGGTCGAGAGTTGATCAGAGTTGGTCGAGAGTTGATCAGAGTTGGTCGAGAGTTGATCAGAGTTGATCAGAGTTGGTCGAGAGTTGATCAGAGTTGATCAGAGTTGGTCGAGAGTTGATCAGAGTTGATCAGAGTTGATCAGAGTTGATCAGAGTTGGTCGAGAGTTGATCAGAGTTGATCAGAGTTGATCAGAGTTGATCAGAGTTGGTCGAGAGTTGATCAGAGTTGGTCGAGAGTTGATCAGAGTTGGTCGAGAGTTGATCAGAGTTGGTCGAGAGTTGATCGGGAGTCGGCCCAGAGTCGGTCGAGAGTTGATCAGAGTTGGTCGAGAGTTGATCAGAGTTGGTCGAGAGTCGGTCGAGAGTTGGTCGAGAGTTGATCAGAGTTGGTCGAGAGTTGATCAGAGTTGGTCGAGAGTCGGTCGAGAGTTGGTCGAGAGTTGATCAGAGTTGGTCGAGAGTCGGTCGAGAGTTGGTCGAGAGTTGATCAGAGTTGGTCGAGAGTTGATCAGAGTTGGTCGAGAGTCGGTCGAGAGTTGGTCGAGAGTTGATCAGAGTTGGTCGAGAGTTGATCAGAGTTGGTCGAGAGTCGGTCGAGAGTTGGTCGAGAGTTGATCAGAGTTGGTCGAGAGTTGATCAGAGTTGGTCGAGAGTCGGTCAAGAGTTGGTCGAGAGTTGATCAGAGTTGGTCGAGAGTTGATCAGAGTTGATCAGAGTTGATCAGAGTCGGTCGAGAGTTGGTCGAGAGTTGATCAGAGTTGGTCGAGAGTCGGTCGAGAGTTGGTCGAGAGTTGATCAGAGTTGGTCGAGAGTTGATCAGAGTTGGTTGAGAGTCGGTCAAGAGTTGATCAGAGTTGGTCGAGAGTTGATCAGAGTTGGTCGAGAGTTGATCAGAGTTGGTCGAGAGTCGATCGAGAGTCGTCAAGAGTTAATCGAGAGTTGATCGGGAGTCGGTCGAGAGTCGGTCGAGAATTGGTCAACAGTCGATCGAGAGTTGATGGAGAGTTGATGGAGAGTTGGTCGAGAGTTGGTCGAGAGTTGGTCGGGTTCACGGATCAGCAATAAACCTGACTGTGGATCTTTATTTTATACTTGCCTTGGCTCCATCAGGTCCACCCGTCCCGGCCTCTCCATCAATGCCTGGCTCACCCTGATGGACAAATCAGCAAAGATCTTATAGCTGCTTTTATCCAAGACTGACAAGAAGAACATCAAGATTAAGACCGAAGCTACAAACTGACAGACACGTTTGATGGCACCTTGGAAACAGATTGAGAGTTTGTATATTTTTGAAGGTTATTTCCTTCACAGAGATGACAACAGGAGAGAAAGGTGTTCTACTCACAGTCTGGCCGATCAAACCCTGCTCCCCGAAGCTTCCGTCTAGACCAGGGGCCCCCTGAAAAGCAGACACATCAGCTTGTTTTGTCTTTCGCGAAAAACATTTGACTTGAATGATGATTAAACTCAAACTTTTCACTATGTGACAAGTCAGTGTGCATCCTGGGTAGTCAGAGCAACGGTGGGATTTATTTTGATCTTCTACACAACTGTACAAGAACCTCGTCACAGGAAGGAGATGGCTTCAGTTTTGTTGCTCGTAAATGACACGAGTAACAGCAGAAGTTAAAGCCTTCACTATTTGCTCATTTTTGGCTCAAATGTACTAATCTGAGTGGTGCTGCATGTGAAAATATTGAATCTGACACACAGTTAACGGCCAAAAGCGATTATGACCCTGAGGTAGTCAAGCGTTAAATTAATGTATGGTTGCCTCTACCTTCTCACCAGCTTCCCCAGGTGGTCCTCGTTCTCCAGTTTTCCCTGGAAGCCCCTGCAGAAATCAAAGCGACAGCCTGGATTATTGTGTGCAGATGTAAAAGTCGCAGAGAGTTCCTCCTCTGGTGGCGTGACAAACTCACCGTCAACCCCATGTCCCCCAGAGGCCCCATCCGTCCCAGTGGCCCCGGCGGCCCCTGCAGCAGTCGAGCAGGGACATCAATAAAACAGTTAAGGGGTTGTTCTCGTCTCAGATAGAGAACTCTGATAGTAAGAGCAAATGAGACGAGTTGATCTAAAGGGCTAAAAACCTTCCAAACAACGGATGAAGAAAGTGCTACTGAGACTCATTCAGACTAAAGAAAGCCTTTTGGGGGGGGTGTAAATCAGATTGTCTCAGCCTCACTACTTTGCTGCTCATGTGTCAGAGTCTTGGAAAGCAGCAGAGAAGGAGGATTAAACTGTTTGGGTTCTTTTTTGCTGAATAAAAAGTGTCAGAAAGGGGATTTATGGGCGGGCAAGTGGAAGCGGAGCGGTCCTGTCCAGGAACCAGTTACAGTTTAAGGAATAAACGGTAGCTGAGGTTAAGTCCCAGATCAGCTTTACAGTCGTGTGCATGAATGATAAACTCACTGGCTCTCCTGTAATTCCTTTGGCTCCTGGAGGTCCCGAGGGCCCCTGAACACCCTGAAAGTAAAACAGTCATGTGTAACACACATGTTCACATGGAGGAAATACAGAAATCACCACAGAAACAGTCTCCTACAGAAGCCGGTCTGTCCACCGTAAAATCAAGACTGAGCTAAACGATGAGAGTTTTGGGCCCCGAGACACTTACTGAAAAACCCGGCGGCCCCGCTTCCCCCGGCTCCCCGAGTTTCCCCTGCAGAGCGACAAAGACCAGAGGAAACGCTCTCAGATGTGAGGAGAGATTACGAGGGATTACAAATACGGGACATGCAGCTTCTAGGACACTGCTGCTTTCTTGCATTATTTATTGAATTATTTACATCCTTTCACCTTAACTGGAAATAGCTATCCTGCTGTTAAATGCTGCAAATACAACTCTTTAACTAAACTATGTTGACACCTATTGAGTATCTGTAAAACCCGTTTAGCCGATGGGTCCAGTTACAACTAACTCTGAGACAGAAGAGAAAAAGAGAGAAAGGATATTAGGAAAAAACATGCTATATTTAACATAAACATGGGAGTTAAAGTCTCAGTTTTACATGTTTAACCGAAACACTCTGCAAGTCCAAATGAACAAATGAAGCCGGATTGGTCTGAACTAATGATGTGACTACAGTTCCCAGAGGAACGTGAAGGACCTTGCTCACCATCTCCCCGGGGAGGCCCAGTCGTCCCACCGGACCGTCAGAACCCTGCAGAGGAACATGAGGAACCATCAGCTTTCTGAGACGCCCCCTGATCGAAGGCGTCGGGCTCCCGTCCACCACCAGCAAGCATTAATATTTGAAATCTGTTTGATCAGAGATTCTGCTCATAACAGCACAGTTGAATACTGAATAAGTGCTGAATATTCTTTAGATGTTAGAATCAGCTCATCCTTCCAGTCGAGATACTTCGGGCTTTTGCTCATCTTTGTTTTTGACGCCTGTAATTCGTCAACTGGAGGCCAAAGATTTTTCCTAAGCAGCTGTAAGACAACACCATCTTGAGGTGGTTAGCAGTCGTCCCCCATGTGCTCACCTTCAGCCCCGCAGGCCCGTCCTCCCCCACTGCGCCGTCAGGACCCCGTGGACCCTGGGAGATGAATAATACATGTTACTGGTGTGTCCTTCAGTGGACCTGCAGCTCAAGTTGTTTAACAGCTAAGATATTCTTAGACCCCCTGCCCCCCCCTTCACCCCCCATCCACATTTAGTAAAGCCTGGCAGTGGTGAGGCAGCACTACTGGTTTATTGCGTACAAAGCGTTATTTCACATGAGAGGCGCATCATCAAAGATCGTGGCCGTTTGGCAAACTAGCAAACACTTTCTCTCTGCAGTGTGTCTCTGCAGTGTGTCTCTGCAGTGTGTCTTTGCGGTGTGTCTCTGTGGTGTGTCTCTGCGGTGTGTCTCTGTGGTGTGTCTCTGCAGTGTGTCTCTGCGGTGTGTCTCTGCGGTGTGTCTCTGCGGTGTGTCTCTGCGGTGTGTCTCTGCGGTGTGTCTCTGTGGTGTGTCTCTGCAGTGTGTCTCTGTGGTGTGTCTCTGCAGTGTGTCTCTGTGGTGTGTCTTTGCAGTGTGTCTCTGGGGTGTGTCTCTGCAGTGTGTCTCTGCGGTGTGTCTCTGCGGTGTGTCTCTGCAGTGTGTCTTTGCGGTGTGTCTCTGCAGTGTGTCTCTGCGGTGTGTCTCTGTGGTGTGTCTCTGCAGTGTGTCTTTGCGGTGTGTCTCTGCAGTGTGTCTCTGCAGTGTGTCTCTGCGGTGTGTCTCTGCAGTGTGTCTCTGCGGTGTGTCTCTGCAGTGTGTCTCTGCGATGTGTCTCTGCAGTGTGTCTCTGCGGTGTGTCTCTGTGGTGTGTCTTTGCAGTGTGTCTTTGCAGTGTGTCTTTGCAGTGTGTCTCTGCGATGTGTCTCTGCAGTGTGTCTCTGTGGAGTGTCTCTGTGGAGTGTCTCTGCAGTGTGTCTTTGCAGTGTGTCTCTGTGGTGTGTCTCTGCGATGTGTCTCTGCAGTGTGTCTCTGCAGTGTGTCTCTGCGGTGTGTCTCTGTGGTGTGTCTCTGCGGTGTGTCTCTGCAGTGTGTCTTTGCAGTGTGTCTCTGTGGTGTGTCTTTGCGGTGTGTCTCTGCAATGTGTCTCTGCAGTGTGTCTCTGCGGTGTGTCTCTGTGGTGTGTCTCTGCAGTGTGTCTCTGCAGTGTGTCTCTGCAGTGTGTCTCTGCAGTGTGTCTCTGCAGTGTGTCTCTGCGGTGTGTCTCTGCGGTGTGTCTCTGCGGTGTGTCTCTGCGGTGTGTCTCTGTGGTGTGTCTCTGCAGTGTGTCTTTGCGGTGTGTCTCTGCAGTGTGTCTCTGCAGTGTGTCTCTGCGGTGTGTCTCTGCAGTGTGTCTCTGCGGTGTGTCTCTGCAGTGTGTCTCTGCGATGTGTCTCTGCAGTGTGTCTCTGCGGTGTGTCTCTGTGGTGTGTCTCTACAGTGTGTCTCTGCAGTGTGTCTTTGCAGTGTGTCTCTGTGGTGTGTCTCTGCAGTGTGTCTCTGCAGTGTGTCTCTACAGTGTGTCTCTGCAGTGTGTCTTTGCAGTGTGTCTCTGCAGTGTGTCTCTGCAGTGTGTCTTTGCAGTGTGTCTCTGTGGTGTGTCTTTGCAGTGTGTCTCTGTGGTGTGTCTCTGTGGTGTGTCTCTGCAGTGTGTCTCCGCTGTGTGTCTCTGTGGTGTGTCTCTGTGGTGTGTCTTTGCAGTGTGTCTCCGCTGTGTGTCTTTGCAGTGTGTCTTTGCAGTGTGTCTCTGTGGTGTGTCTTTGCAGTGTGTCTTTGCAGTGTGTCTCTGTGGTGTGTCTTTGCAGTGTGTCTCTGCGGTGTGTCTCTGTGGTGTGTCTCTGCGGTGTGTCTTTGCGGTGTGTCTCTGTGGTGTGTCTTTGCAGTGTGTCTCACTCCAGTTTACTGAAAACATCTTGTTCAGCACAAAACTGAACAGACTCTCAGGTCGACTCTCTCGCCGTCCCGTGTTTGCACATTACCACCTTGTTGTTTCTTGTTCCTGAGTCTCTGAGCCGCGGTTCGCTCTGCTAAACATGCAGGCTGCTTGCATTATCCTCATTTCCCTTTTGTTCTTTCCTTTTCCTGTCACAACGCTCGCCACACAGCAGAGCTCTCAACATACCACCGCTCTCCGTTTTCAGAGAGCGTTGATACAATGCCGCCCCGACGCTACCGCCGCCCCGGCGCTACCGCCCCGGCGCTACCGCAGCCCCGACGCAGCCATAGCCAACATTTCACAACCGTAGAGGCCATTAGCTGCCACAGTAAACACAAGAGTTAATTGAGAGTTGATGGAGAGTTGATGGAGAGTTGGTCGAGAGTTGATCAGAGTCGGTAAGAGTCGATCGAGAGTTGATCAGGTGTTAATCGAGAGTTGGTCGGGAGTTGGTCAAGAGTTGATCAGAGTTGGTCGAGAGTTGATCGGGAGTCGGTCGAGAGTCGGTCGAGAGTTGGTCGAGAGTTGATCAGAGTCGGTAAGAGTCGATCGAGAGTTGATCAAGTGTTAATCGAGAGTTGATCGGGAGTTGGTCAAGAGTTGATCAGAGTTGGTCGAGAGTTGATCGGGAGTCGGCCGAGAGTCGGTCGGGAGTCGGCCGAGAGTCGGTCGAGAGTCGATCGAGAGTCGGTCTAGAGTTAATCGAGAGTTGATCAAGTGTTAATCGAGAGTTGATCGGGAGTTGGTCGAGAGTTGATCGGGAGTCGGTCGAGAGTCGGTCGAGAGTCGATCGAGAGTCGGTCTAGAGTTAATCGAGAGTTGATCAAGTGTTAATTGAAAGTTGATCGGGAGTTGGTCAAGAGTTGATCAGAGTTGATCAGAGTTGGTCGAGAGTTGATCAGACTTGATCAGAGTTGATCAGAGTCGGTCGAGAGTCGGTCTAGAGTTAATCGAGAGTCGGTCGAGAGTCGGTCGAGAATTGGTCGACAGGCGATCCCATCAGCTCACCCAGGAGCAATTACAAAGGAATCTCGTAGCTGATTGCTCTTAGCCTTTAAAACTGAACCCAACTATTCACAATGTAATAACACTGAATGGGTGAAAGAGCCGTTTGCTGAACTTTCATCCGGACATTTTATAAAAGAGTACAGCTGGAATACAGTAATCCCTCGCTATAACGCGGTTCACCTTTCACGGTCTCGCTGCTTCACGGATTTGCATTGTGCATTGTGTTCTACATTCTGATTGGCTTAACACTCTCCCCGCTTCTGCACTTACTGTGTGTCAATAATGTTACGGTTTAATATGTACTGTACATATACATATACATATACGTAAAACAGCTTGCGAAATTTAAGTTTGCAAATTTTCTCCAAAACCCATAATGTCGA
Organism: Cololabis saira; assembly: GCF_033807715.1. Classification (NCBI taxonomy): domain Eukaryota; kingdom Metazoa; phylum Chordata; class Actinopteri; order Beloniformes; family Belonidae; genus Cololabis; species Cololabis saira. The sequence goes on along the minus strand of NC_084595.1, from coordinate 14,082,831 downwards.
CAAAACGTTCTGCACCGATTCTTCCGTTCAAATCCAATTACTCGGGTCGCGGTGGGGCGGTGCTGATCTCCGCAATTTGAAGCCTTATATAATAATTAAAAAAAAAATAAAGGTTACTACTTCCCAGATTTCCCCTATCACGGGTTCTTTTTGGAACGTAACCCCCCGCGAACAACGAGGGATTACTGTACAAATCCTTTGTAGGTACAGATCCATCATGAATGTGCATCTTTGTGCAGAAACCTACCAATACTATCCACTAAAACTTGTTGTCTCTGCACGTGTGGAGCGCTCTGTACCTCATTTGATGTTTTGTGACCGGGCCGCTATCACCAAACACATCTGTCTGCAGCTATAGTTCAAGATTTTATACCTCCACTCACACAAGGTAGTCAGAGCTGCGGGTCGTGTGTTTGTAAGGCCTCTAGTTTTGCAGATTACTTGGAACTGTGTAGGATAAATTAAATATCTCTGAAGTTTGTGAACATTTTCAATAAAACACGACCTGGGTGTAAACTGTTCACCATTTCAGGATAACTGATGTTTGAAGCCTGATTTTTGCCACATACCCTCCTGCCTTTGGGTCCTCTGATGCCTGGAGATCCCCGTGAACCAGGAGGCCCCTGCAGGGGGGTGAAGACACTGTCTTTGAGTGTGACTGCGCCAGAGCTAAGCTTAAAGAGACAATTAGTCTTCAGCTGTGATGATGTTGAACTTACTGGGATTCCTTCAGGTCCCGGTGATCCTCTTACACCAGGTATTCCAGCGTGACCCTGATGGAGACAACATGATCCATCACAAACAACTATGAAACAACTCTCCGTGATTATAAAATCAGTAGTTCTATCTGTCATCACCCCCCCATCCCATCCAAATTTAGAATTGAAAGGCCCCTGGTCCGAGAGATGGGGTCCAGACTTACTCCTTACCATCGACCCTGGTTCACCGGGCGGCCCCGGGGCTCCAGTTCTCCCTCGATCCCCCTGTGGAACCACAAGTCCTAGTTAGTGCAACACACAACCTCATATTTCTGTTTCCCGCACATATTTGATGTCAAATTGTACAATGATTTGAATAATAAGCACTTTGCAACATACATTGTGTGCAGTGACCGGTTACAGGGGTCAGAAACCCAAAATGTCGAAAGAGCCATATTGGACCAAAAACAGTCTTGTATAGTCTTGTATAAAGCCTGCATTATGGTTCTGCGTTAAATCGACGCACCAACATGGTGTAACGTGTAACCATAAATCAGCTTTAAGCCTTAGAATGAAGGCAACACATGCTGCATGTATCTATATTAGTTATAACTGGGGGAAGATTTTTTCATTATGCACTTCGAGAAAAAAGTCAAAATTTCGAGAAAAAAAGTTGAAATGTCAAGATTAATGTTGAAGTACAATCTCGAAAAGAAGTCGAAATGTTGAGAAAAAAGTCAAAATGTTGAGAAAAAAGTCAAAATTTCAAGAAAAAAGTCAAAATGTCGAGATTAATGTTGAAGTACAATCTCGAAAAAAAGTCGAAATGTTGAGAAAAAAGCCAAAATGTAGAGAAAAAAAAGTCAAGATTTTGAAATGTCGAGATTAAAAAGGAAAGGAAAAAGGGAGGAAAAAAGGAAAAAAGAGAAAAAAAGAAGAAAAAAAGGAAAATAAAGGTCAAACATTTTTGAAAAAGCTCCAGGGAGCCACTAGGGCGGCGCTAAAGAGCCGCAGGTTGCCGACCCCTGCCCTACAGGTATCACGTCCAAGACTCAACCAACCTTTTCTCCGGCGATGCCCGCCTCTCCAAATGGCCCGATGAAACCAGGCAGCCCCTGCAGGAGGGAACATGCTGCCTCTTAGTTTTATGTCTCGTTTTTTCATGAACATGCATTTCTTAGATGCTGCGCATCTCTGGGGCATCTCCACAGAAACACTGAGCATCACACAGACAGAGGGAGAAAAGCCCTTACCCTCTCACCAAGCCGCCCGACTTCGCCGGTTATGCCCGTCTCGCCCTGCAGCAAAGCAGCCAAATTAGCATTTCACAAACCTATTCATGCCTTTCGTTTTTAGTCCGGTTGAAATTTGAGTTGAAACGGGCTCACAGGGCAGTTTCCCCAGTGGTAGCAGAGATTAACATCTAATTTACACATATTCAGATGATGCATTATCATACAAGAGAACCGGGGAGAGCACAGTCAGGGACGACGGCGTTTCTGAGCTGAATGACTGACCTTGGGTCCGTCTGAGCCCGTCAACCCAGGGAATCCCTGCCTCCCAGGCCTGCCCTGCACAGAAAGCAGAAGTGTGCAGCAGCTCCACAGAACCAACGAAGTCGACACACAAACTCTGTGAGAGGTACGGCGTGCACGAGTCAGCCGTCCCTCAAGAGTCCGCGAAACAAAACAAAAACCAGCAGCTGGTGCCAAAACTAAAACATTACTTTCCAAAAGTTAACGATCCAAAAAACAAAAAGAGCTATTTCCGGCATCAAAGGCTTTCTTATCACACAGAAAAAACCCTCCGGGTCACTTGTGTTTTTTCTCAGTAATCACTTGTGGCTTTTGGGAGGAGTAGATTGAAGTCAGCCCTCTGCAGAAATAGAGCTGTTATTGTGTCGCCTGGAACGAATCCTGACAATCACGTCTTTGGACAGACATGCACGCCTTTACACGACCAAGCCATCCAGATCTGCCCAATTTAGCCAATAAATCAGAAGTTTATCTTGTTGTCACTGATAATATCACATACCAATATGAAACATACAGGACTGTCTCAGAAAATTAGAATATTGTGATAAAGTCCTTTATTTTCTGTAATGCAAAAATGTCATACATTCTGGATTCATTACCAATCAACTGAAATATTGCAAGCCTTTTATTATTTTAATATTGCTGATCATGGCTAACAGCTTAAGAAAAACTCAAATATCCAAATTTGAATATTCTGGGAATCTTAATCTTAAACTGTAAACCATAATCCGCAATATTAAAATAATAAAAGGCTTGCAATATTCCAGTTGATTTGTAATGAATCCAGAATGTATGGCATTTTTGTTTTTTTAATTGCCTTAGAGAAAATAAAGAACTTTATCACAATATTCTAATTTTCTTAGACAGTCTTGTATATAAATCTTTATAGAAATGCACTTTAAAAGAAGGAAAAGCACATGCAGCCATATTTATAATGTTAGTATTATTTCAGATGTAACATAAGTGTTTCTGTATTTTCACATTCAGGATTATTTTTGTTTGTGATTGTCTTGTTTTTTTTGGTAGAAAGTCACACAGCAATTTGCGGAGCATTGACGGTAACGTGTGCACATGCCGACCAACGGGAAGCCTTTCATAACATCTGCAGAACAATAGAGCGATGAGTGAGCCAAAGGACTCAGCAGATCCAATGGCTCACCCAAAGCTAAGTTTAGGCTAGGACACATGTGTGCTGCGTGTGGCGAGCTTGTGGCACGTCTGGGGATGCTAATCGCCTCGTTGTGGTTCTAACCGGCCCAGAGTTGCTCTGCTCCTCTGATCGGCACTCACCTCGGCTCCGGCAGGTCCAGGTGGGCCCGTCGGTCCCTCGTCGCCCTGACGAAAACACAGGTTGCTCAAACTGAGAGGAAGAGAAAGTTTCCTTCCTTGTTCAAAACATGTAAGATTAACGTTCCCACCTTGAGTCCAGTCATCCCGGCAGGACCTGGCAACCCCCTCAGCCCTTGCTTTCCCTATCAGACGACACAGTCACGGTGAAAGTCTGTTTTCTTTGAGGCAGAAATGAAATCATTGTCACTTTACTAACCTTAGGTCCCTCGGGGCCGTTGTGTCCCGGCGGGCCGATGTCCCCTGGGAAGCCCTGTGCAGAGACGGGAAATAAGGCACACAGCTTTGTACTGTCAATACTGGGACATGTTTATGTCTTTAAAGGACTTTCCACTTTAGATCCCTCTACATAAGGTATGGTAGTCTTACCTCTGGGCCAGCGGGACCCGGGATGCCGCCAGGGCCCTTTTCCCCGTGTTTGCCCTAAAAAACATCAAACTTCAAAAAATGAGCAAAATCCACAGCACGACACCAACGTCCTACGTGTTTTATACTAGCAGTTTTAGTTTGTAAATGACCAAGAAAACCCAGAAATATGGCAAGAAAGCTGCCTTGTAGACATCTCCGACAGTTTACTCGGTAGAATTGATTTCAGATATTCAGAAAATGTTCATGAAACTCTGCAGCTCACGTATATTAAGGCTAAGAGGAGAAAACATATTCACTGTTATTACGGAGAGGGCATGGGGCTGCAGGGATCTTGCACCACGCGGGAGTACACTCGAGTTATTCAGGACACTTTGGATCACAAGTGCAAACTCGTGCAGCTCAAAGCATTAAGGCAGTAAAGCGTTGGTGCTTCGCTGTTTGAGGAACCGTTGGTGCCTAATCAAATATTAATTAATTAAATTGAGCAGAAGTCTCCGACAAATTCCCAAGCATTTTATCCTGCCGAATCTGAATACATTTTGGACTTAGAGAACGTTATACTGGTGAAAAGTCTTCTCTGAAGCAAGAAAAGGGAAATAATTTGTAGGTATAGTTTGGTAGAGGAGAAGTTTCCCAGATTAATTCCCTAATGTTTTCTTGGCTGGTGGTCAGAGTTTGAACAACAGAAATAAATTACCTGCGGCCCCGGTTGTCCACGAGGACCTGGCAACCCGGGTGAGCCGCGGACGCCCTGAAACACAGAGGATCACTGTTGACGCCGAGCCTCACTCCAAGTCCACGTTTCAAGGTGAAAAAGTTGGACTGAACACGAGAACACTGATGGTGTTCACTCACAAAATGACGTTTAATCTGTGTTTGTAGGTACAAGACACAAGCAAATTACATTTTCATGGATGATCTCCTACATTAACTAAGCACATCCCAACATACGCACCTTATCGCCTTGGAAACCAGCCTCGCCCTGCTCCCCTGGCAACCCAACGTCACCCTGTAATAAAACAAAGCATATGTTGCATGTTAGCTGATAAAGGAGTAAAAGATTGTTATAAAGTTTTTGAAAAGGACATATGCTGATCACCTTATCACCTTTCAGGCCTGCGTCCCCTGGGTTTCCAGACACCCCCTTGGAAACACAACAAAATAAAACGTAAAGCATGCTGGGCAATTAAAAGAGATGGCGTTAACACCTCCTAGAGCAAATTCTGATGAACATCCACCTCTGCCAAATTGAACCAACGTAATTTTAAAATTGTTAAAAAAAACTTTTATAAAAAAGGTTTCCTACACCTGAAAATTGAAAACATAATTTTCAGTGTGCAACTTTATTGTATTTACTAAATGTATTTAAATAAAGGACTTGCTGTCATCGGCACATTCACGTAACGCCTGGAAACAGGCAAAAAATGACAGGAGAGATTTTAAAAACTCTACGGTGCAAAAAAGCTACAGTTAAAAACATATAAACAGAGAACCTAAAACAAACTAATAATTGAACCAAAGTGAAAGAAGTAGCCGGGGGCAACGGCAGGTCGGCAACGGCATCGTCGTCTAAGGATCAGGTAGAAAAAGACCTACCACGGATGAGTTGAGGGTTTTGCTTCGTTGCTTCGTGTCTGTACTCTGACAGGAATCATTGATCGGTAAAAAAAATCAAAACAAACCCTACATGAACTCTTGTAAACAACCTGGGATTCTGACATCTACGGTGCACAATCATAAAAAGATTCAGGGGATCATGCCCTTAATTACGATTAAGGTCACGTCCAGTAACCAGCCTTGCATGTGCACCCTGAGGCCGCGCTGCTTCACGCAGCATCCATCTCACCAGCTCCTTTGGAAAGCACAGCCTCTCAACACAGTCCAGCCCTCCCCCAGAAATGTCAAAGGAAGCCAGATCTATCATATACATATCAAAGATGGGGGAGACTCTCCATGCTGCACCATCACATATCAGCATATCTGAGGATATGGAGGGTAGGGGTGAGGTTCAGCGTCTTTAACTAGGAGCTTATTCTGCACCATGGAGAGGAGACGCAGCCAACGATGTTGAAAACTTCGTTCCTGGTGTTGAACTGTAACAGGAAGTATCCTCAACTCTCAAAAAATCTAGTGAAAAGAGAGCAGCATGGTGGCAAAAATTCTTCTCTCTCTTAATGTCAGGCGGGATTATTCCTCCTCCCTACCGATGTCTCTCAAAGCCAAAACAGGATGGATGAATTGAAGTTATTCAGAAAGAGTTTTTTCTGAGATGGTGAAATTTTACATCAAACTGGAATCAGAAGCAAAGACGAGCCGTGAGATTCACCTTGAGTCCTGGAGGTCCCGGTAAGCCCATGATGCCGGCGGGGCCCATATCCCCCTGCAAACAGCACAAACGCACGTCACACATCTAAAACTACTAGAAGCAGCGCTCGTCATGTGGTACACTTTAGGCAGTCGCAGTTTTTACACGCTGATCTTTCTTATAATGCAGCTGGACGGTGTCACGAGGAATAACGATGCTTCACATCTGCTGCAAACGTGTCATAAAACAAAGCAGCATTTTCTGATCAGAGAGACGTGGATTAGGTGTTCGAGAGTTTTAATTACACTTCAGAAACGCGTTTAGAAAAACGAGCAACTTTCCACCAGGAAAGAAAAACAGGCAAAGACATTTTGAAGGACGAAGAAAGTGGACAGACCACTAGATGCAAATGAAGGACAGAACAACACTCACAATGAGACCGTTAACTCCGCACGGGCCAGGAGCTCCCAGCTCGCCCTGAGTGAGAGGAAGAGGAGAAGTGATGAGAGATGAAGGTTCATCACAGTCAGATGGGAGCATGACCCTCCAGGGATTCTCTTGATGGGCTACACTCAGCATTTATATCTTTGCAAACGATCCATGTCTTTCCTACAGTCCTGCAAACCAAATGAGTAACTTGGCAGGCAGAGCGGCTTGTTGTCCCGACGATCCCCTCCCCGCCACATGCCATGCCTGCATCTCCTCCGAGCTGTGGACACAGCGAGGCCTTCCTGGTGCCTGTCACCCGTCTTTGCATGAGGAGAGATGCATTTGGCCTCTTCCCTCGAGAAGGAGAGGAAATGAAACCTGGAGGCGTCTCGAGAACACTGACCTCGTCCGTCACTGGAAGCCAGGGCCAAAGTGGAAAGAGGAGCGAAGGGTGAAAGTGCTGCTGCCGTCTTCACGTCAGTGTTAAAGCAGCACAATGTAACTTTCAGCTTTTGTTGCGTTTGGCGGCTCCTTTGGACAAAAGCGGTAGTGCTTTACCAGAAAGAACACTACATTTCCCATGAGCATCAGCGCGTACTGCCGGAAAGATCCTGTCCCCGTTGCGTGCATTTGTTTTGATAATGAAATAAGACGGGACGGACTTTCAAAACTACTTTTCTGTTTTTTTAGCGGTCGTTTGCAGGATGGATAGCGAAGAGGTAATGTATCTATTTTTGGCTAAACAATAAAATATGACGATGTTGAAAATCACTAAGTTCAATTTGGTTTTATTAGTGAAGTCACCCCCGCCCCCCTGTCCTGTTTCAGCACAGGGGGGTATAATAATGCGCCTCCTCCGATAAAACTTTTATTTTCTTCTGTTTTTTCACTGCTTCGGCCATGATACCAGCTTCTCCTGAGCTCTGCACTCCACGCCCCGCCCATTTTCGTCTCAACTACGAATTAGGAAGGAGGGGGAAGTGACGTATGTGCCGTAAAGCAGTCAAAGCCGTAAAAATGTGTAGTTTTTTAGTGTGGCAGGGTTCCTACCATGCACCTCAAAGTTACATAGTGCCAGTGGAGGCGATACAGACCCCTCAGATCATGACAGAGGTGTCATTAAACCTGTTGGAAGTTGATGTACCATCACAATGACTCTGGAAATATTAGATTAAGGTGGAAAAGTTACATAGTGCTGCTTTAATTATGAAACACCAGCGAGCGAATGACTGCAAGGATTCGGTCTTGGATAGGAATGAAACTGTTGCAGAGCAATAGGCAAGCGAGCTCTGCGAGCACTTTTACTTTTCATCAGCAATGTTCACCTGGAATCACGCGGAAAAACAAACCGCAGCCGTCCTTTGACCTGCTTCTGTTTTTACAA